>NW_005842139.1:1263183-1267889 GCF_000455745.1 Alligator sinensis
CTTGTGGGGGGTGTTGGGGAAAGGGGTCAGCGTGTGTGTGTTGTGGGAGGGGGTTGTGTTAAGGGTTTGCAGGGTGTGAGGGGTTTGGGGTGGCATGAGAGGGAGGGAGTTTTGGTGTGTGTGTGTGTGTGTGTACTGGGAGAGGAGGAGGGGAGGGGGCTGCAGGTGCACATGCGTGTTGGGGGAACAGGGTTGGGGCATGTATTAGAGGCTCGGATGTGCGTGCATTTGGGGAGAGGAGGGGTTGCGGGGTGTGTGTGTGTGTCCACCCTCTCCCCCCAGCCCAGCAGGTGAGACTGGCCATGTGGCAATCACAGGGGCTTTTTTTTCATGCAGCCCAGTGGGGACCCTCATTAAGCGGTGCCTCTCGCCCTCATCTCCAGACCTGACAGGGGAGCCGGACCATACGGCAAGTGCGGGGCCGGCTCCTGCAGCCCGCCCCAGGGGTGGAACCGCCCAGAGGAGAGTGAGTGCAGCGGGGGCGAGGAGGGGCTCGTTACGTGCGTTTCCCATACGGTGCCATATGCCGAGAGGGCCCATGTGTGTTTCAATAAAGAAAGCCTCAGAGGGGAGGCTCCTAATTTGTCTCCACCATACACACGCTCCCAGGCCCACCCTGTGAAACTGCCCCTGTGAGCAAGTGCAGTGTTGCAAGCGCAGGAGGTTTATTGTGGCTGCGTTTCCCTGTTTCCTAGGTGAGCCGGAGCCTAGAGCGATTGAAAATACTCCAAGCCCAAGACCCGGAGCAGGCTGAACAAGATCTCCTCCCACACTGTGTGTGACTTCGAGAATTGCCTTGACTTCCTCTTTCTCGCACTGTCCTGGATCTCTTCCAACCTGGTGCAGGCCCTCCATGCTCCAGTGGAACTGCTCTTACCAGCGAAACAGGGGAGACTTAATTTTGCAGCCTCTACCATGTCCTCGCTTTCACTTAGTGCTGTCAGTCATTTCCCCTTCCTTTGCACCCCATTTCCCTCTAGCTTTTGTGGCCCTGGTTCTCCATCTCCCTTCAGCAGTGGCTGTGGTGGCTTCTCTTCCTCCACCCTTGCTTCTCAGTCCTTTGTCTCGTCCTCTTCTCTCTCGAAATTGCTTATGTGCATATGACTTCCTTTTTCTACTGACTCAGTTACATCTCTGTGGCAACAAATCTTCAGGTTTTCTGCACCAGACTTGGCTTCCTCTGCACAGAACTGTATGCTTGATTGTTGCTCTGATATGTGTTCCTCATTCTCAGGTATGTCTTCTTGTATGACCAATGACTCAAGCTTCATTTGTTAACAAAAACTGTCTTATTTTTTCTCCCAACTCCTTTTTCCTGTCACTATAGACAGTACCATTATCCCTGCACCCTCGGGCTCACAAGCCTAAGGCCATGTTTCCTCCCTCTTCCAATCCTTACTCATCCAAACTGTTATCAAGTGGTGCTGTGTCTTTCTCCATTTCTTTCTGCCCCAACAGCTAAACTGCTTCTTCACATTCTGGTCATCTGAGTAAATTCCCCGATATCCACTACTGTTTTTCCCTGTTCTCTTCCTGTCCCTAATGCTCCTGCATTACATTCCTCTCCAATGGATCTTATCAGACCCCTCGCCCTCTCATTGTTTCCCTTTGGCTAGCATATTGGGTACGCATTTGCCATCCTTGCCTTCAAGGTCTACCATTACGAAGGTCACGTCCCCAATTATTATCAAGGTTCTCAGTTTCCTCATCCCTTTTATTCCAACTGCACATTATTAATGCCCACTCATGCACACCTAATCTTTAAGCTGGGCTGCCCACATAGTAATACCTACCTAGCACATACCTACTTATAGTGTGTTTCATCTGTAGTGCTCATGGAACAGCCTCCTATTACAGTTCTCCAGATCACCTTCCTCTCCTTATTCAGATTTCTCTGAGATTCCCTCCTCTTAGCATCACAAGTATTAATCCAGACAATTAAATGTCCTCACAAAGAGCCATTCTTTCAAGTTACTCCCTGTGGGCAGAGCCCTGTGCCTGCAAAGAACCCCAGTGAAGTCAATGACCTAGTCCTCCTCCAAGTTAAGGCAACTGGAAGGTCGTCCACTACTTAGGCAGAGTATGTTTAATACTTTTTAAAAAACAGGTGTACTAGTACGGTTGTAATCCGGGAATCAGATACAGCTGAAAGGTATTAAACATAGATGATAAGCAGACTGTACAATACAACTAATCTGATTCAGCTGAAAAAAAGCATCTTTTTCTCATCTAAAATTTCCTGTGGGGCTGAACATGGGAATAAATACTCTTCCATATAGAGTAGTTTGAAGAAACAGGGCCAACAAGGAGATGAGGGAAACAGGGAGGAAGAAAAAGAATGTGGTAATTTTTACAGCGCACAAATGCATTGGGTGAAAGGATGCATGCCCCAAAGAATTTATCATGTAATCTTAGATATACGCCACCAAAGGGAATAATGGAACAGTGTCGTAAACCCTGCCAAAATGATCATCCCAGCTCCTGGGTCTGATCATGTCACCCCCTTGTATCCTTTCTCTACATCCTACAGTACTCCTAAAGCACATGGAGCACCTACTGGGCACATCTACATGTTCATTAATGTGCCATAATTACAGCACTTTAAGTTTAGTACCTGTAATAATAGGTATGAACATAATGCGCCATAATCGACACTACTGCACATTAATGCAAACAAATGGTCTTTTTGTGACATTAATGCACAGTAGACCAAACCTACTGTGCATTACTGCACTAACATTGGGTTTGCCTACTGTCCTAATGCATAGCAGAAGTAGTCTACTGCGTTTGAAACGTCTTGTGTAGATACACCCATTGTACATAAAATGCAATTTTAAGATTTGCATTTTTTAAATGCAATTTAAAATTAAACTTTGCTTTCCAGGCCCTTCACAACCTATTCCTATCCTCTTATCTCTCATACACTGTGAAGATGTCAGCTTTGGCCTGCACTCTGCCAGTGATGCCAGTCATCATCACCCACTTGTCACACTTTCATATCAGTCTCTTTGTGTTTGCTTTCATTGCTGCTCCTCACACATGGGACACCTCATTTTTCAAACAACTGTTAGTTATTCAGGTATGATATATGTGCACCTCAGTTAAGCAGTGTGCTACTTAAATAAATGTATATAAATACTGTTGATGTTGATTCATTTCTTACAACATTTGAGGAAGAGGTGGATTTTAAAGGAAAAACTGGATTTTGTTTTCATCCTTATAATGTATAAGAGCTTAAGGACAGTGTTTAAAACTTGTGTTTTCCTTCCTTGCATTTTATACAATCGCTTTTTGTCCATATTATGTAAGTATCTTTGGCGATTAAAGACCAAGGGAAATCGTGACATCACAAAAATAGGGAGAGAAGAGTTTTTTGATCAAGCAGTTGTAAATATTTTGTTTTATTCAAAACTTGTGCCACTCTGAAAAACTGATGAACAGTTTGGAGTCATGATTATTTGCAGGCAGGATGATTTGAATTGCATTAATTAAGGTTGGGCCAAATTCAGGACTATATACTGAAACTCTCCCAGGAAACTAAAGACGACCAGATTTAATACTCCTGATTTTCTGTAGTAAAAAGTAAGCAAATAAACTTAATATATGTCAGGCCTTTTTAATGCATTGTAAAGAAGCAAAAAGGGAATAGCTCAATTTTTTTAAATTGTTTTCAGAGGACCTTTAACAAGGGACTGTGTAATGAGATTATTGTGGATGGATGTATTTGTTTAATGCATCATGGATGTGGCATGGTGAAAATGCTGTGGAGATGTTTTAGAGAAAAGTAGACAAATGGGATATCCAGCCTCGAATCAGTGGTGAAACGGAGGGAGTCGAGTGCAAAGCAGTAATAGATGAGGACGGGTTTGTAAGCACCTCTGATAAGGACAAGACATTCAAATCGGATACAGACGCAAAGAGAGAAGGGAACTAATAGAAGAAACCAAAGGATGGGGTGATACAGAAAAATTACAAAACCGTGTCATTAAGATATGTACACTGTGTACTTAAGTTACGGCAATCTTGCGGCTATACCTCATTCTCCCTTTTCTGTTCCGCTAATATTTACTGCTCTCATTGGTTTTGTAATGTCTAAAATTATACTGTAAATTCTCTGTCTCGGGACACTATGTTTTATGGGTTCTGTAATGCACCCAGCATATTGTTAGATGCTCTAAATAACAAATAACAACACCTCACGGATTTTTCCTGTTATTATGAAGCATGAGAAAAATTAAAATGCAGCAAGTCTGGAAAGGTCAAACTATATTTCCCCTCAACCTATACATGGCTTTGAAATGAATCAAAAGCTTTGCTAAGAGAACCAATATAAAATATGAGATGCAATAACTGCAAAACTTGGATCAATTTGTACCCAAACGGTCAACACGTTATCTTATTTCATTCCTAAAAATATTTTCTAATTTAATATTTTATGAGTATTTTGAACTATTTGTTCTTAATAAGAGTTGTCCTTGCGCATAAATATTTTATAACTACATAGAGTAACCGTCAGCTTGAAGGCACCCGATTTGGATGCTACGCATGGGCAATTTCATCATTGCACCAGTGCAAAGCATGAGCAAGTTATGACTCCAGGGAGGATGGGGTTAATCTGTGCTTTCCCAGCTGCCCTAGCTTCTGTAGGACTGAAAAAACGGGATCTGCGGGGCACAAGACCACTCTGGTCATGTCACCTTCCTGCT
>NW_005842139.1:1267920-1268511 GCF_000455745.1 Alligator sinensis
TTCTGCAGGTTTTCACCGTTTTCACAAGGTGTATTCACCAGCATTAGTTTATGTGAAGCATCTACAAATCTGAGCCACGCTATACAGAAAAGGGAGTGCAGCCAAGGTGATGGGCAATGCCAGCCAATTGTATGCAAAAGGGAAAATTTTACCAAGGGACACTGGAGCAAACACTTGTACAAAAAGGAGTATTTTCATTCCTGTAGGCCACAAGGAATTTTGGTATTTCAGGAGCACACCCTCCTACACACACACGCACACACTAAAACTATAGTTTATCTATCTGAGAAAGACGAAGGGCTGAGTCAGCTCTGCTGGGATTTTAACATGTGGGTCAGACAGTTTCAGAATTTCAAATATGAAGCTGACTGCTAAGCTATAAAAATGTTCTCTACCATTCAATGCCAGCTGCACTAGCAGATTCTTTGATTTCTGGAAACCCCCAATTCACAGAGACCCGAACTTGTAATAGGGATTACAGATTGTTATTAATCATGCGTACCTTCTAAAAAGGACTTTGTTTCATTGCAAATGGCTCAAAAGCCTTTGTTCAGGTGTTTTCAGAAACCTGACATGACCTCAAGGCATTCC
>NW_005842139.1:1268542-1273799 GCF_000455745.1 Alligator sinensis
AAAATTGTTAAAATGAGAATCAAGTACCAGTAATAATATACTTTGTGAGGCCCTTACCTGTCTTTTCTGATTGCCTTGATATTATCTTTCCAATGTCCTGGGACCTGTATATATTACTGACATGTCCAGGACTGTCTCCTAAAACCAAAACCTATATTGGTTTTAATGCACTGTACTTTCACATGGCCTGAGCCTTAAATCTTCTTCTCATCTTTAAATTCTTCGTAGCATTTTCTTTACTGGGCAAAATTATTTAAAGATCTAGTTCAGTGAACATTGAAAAAGGGGTAACCATTTACCACTGATTATTATCTTGAAAAACCAAGCATAGACTCTGCAACTGAAATGTAGTTATGGTTTTTAGAGAAAAGGGCAACTCAGAATGGGTTTAGGATCTACACTCAATTTCTTATTTAAGCAAGTTCACGTATTTGGTGGCATGCAGTTATTTCCAGCAGTGAAAAAAAAAAAGGAAGTGTGAATCACTATTACAGTCACCAGAGGCAGCAGTTGGGATAGAGGAGGTAAGCTGAAGTTGGTAGGTGTTTGCTTCAGACAGGAGTGAGTTCAAAGGGTGAACCTACGCTAGGAAAAAAAGATACGTATTCTTACCACCATGTCTTAGCTGACAATAGCTAACATGTAATTAAATTCTAATAAAGGCAAGGCAATTTGTAGTTGTCGTGTATATTAGCACGCCAAAGTAAATACTAACTCTGGCCAATATGTGCTAAAATTACGTAGTATCTTATCTAGGATTCCCTAGCTAACATGATAAGAAAATGTGTTTCTTACTGAGGACAAGGGCAAAGAGCGCAGATCATTGAACAAAATAACTCTACATCGATGTAAACAAGGACTATTTATCCAGTTGTTCAAATCACTTGGAAACTGGGATTCAAAGGGATTCAGCTTAATAGCATTAAGGTCATTACATAGAAAGCTAAGTTCATATAACTTTTTTAATCAATCAGTTCATATGTTTCAATACGCAAACTCCCCACAGTGCCTTTCCCTTCCCCTTTCCTTGGACAAAACATTGAGACATGGGTGTCAGATTGTAAATACTTTACATTTTTTTATTTATCAAGCTTGTTCATCTTACAACTGGCAGTGATGAGAAACGTGTACTCAGTGCAGCATAATCATGCCCAGTCATCTCCCTCCACCCTTGAATACAGAGGCTGTGGGGAAAGCTATTGAGCACGTAGCTTATTAAAAGTTTGCACCCAACATATCTTTCTCCATTCTAGAGCTTCAAGGACCTTCACAACCTGCAAACCGTCCACCCCCTCCTTTGCAATAGGTTAGTGAAACTGGAGAGGAAAAAAGCCTTAAATTAGGCCCGTAAGGAAACTACCATATATATTTGATTAGAAGCCACAGAATTTATTAAATTTAATTACTGCTCAATCCTGCTTGCAATCAAGGATGGTTTAAAAAAATGAGGACACTTCTATGAAATTAAAATTAGCCTTCCCTGCAGTTTGAATAGCAAAAATACATGGCAAAAAGATGTAGTCATGAATCAAATGTAACTGCTAAATGAAGATATATGGTAAAACACAGGTGGACTATTGTAGTGGCTGAGTTAACTAACCTAGTCCAGTTGGCAATGAGGGAAAGCTCATTTAGTTATGGGTTTCATGCCCCTCTCCTCCCACATTTTACCTATTATTGCACTATCATTTTCAAGGTGAGTGGCATGTAACAGCAGCACAGCAAACATCACTACAACTGGGAGTCCCCATATCACACGAGACATGGCTCCAGAAAAACACTCCGAGACTGTACACGCTCTTGAAATCTTAACAACAGGGAAGTATTATTATCCTGCTTTATGGATGGGGAACAGAAGCACAGAGACTTCAGTGACCTGCCCAAGCCTCTTGCAGCTCACACCCAAACATCAGGGCCTTTCTCATCTTTTGAGTGTTTGCCACCTTCCCGAGCCCGTCCGTGCAGGGAGCTGATGGCCTAGCAGATGATAGAGCTTTGTCTGAGATGAATTTTGTGGACTCCGAGACGTTTACCAAAAATCCCGAGACTTAAAACAAGCAAAACACAACACAGTAGTAGATGCCATTCCTTTAGGGCCTGTACAAAAAACAGCTGATGCAATTTAGTGACGGGGAAGTCTTTTACTCAGACAACATTTATTGGGAGATAAACAACGTCCACCATCCAATTCTACAAGCTAATTAAACAGCAGGGCTAAGGTAATGGAGATCTCCGCCTGCATGGCTTGGACATAAGGTTTATTACCCATGTCATTATGGGACAACAGCAGCAAGAGCAAATATTTGCCTATTCAGAAAGTAAATTATACTATTCTTTAAGTAATAACATGCTCCAGAGGTCAGAGAGTAGGCTTGTTTCTAGTTACTTTTCTGCAGAGATTGATGCTCGACTACTATTTGATGTTGATTAATTGACAGCAGCAAAACCAGCTGGAAGATGGAGTAAACCCCAAACCTGGGAGCACCAAAGCAGGGTCCATTCACCTGAGACATGCTGACCCTTATCACTCCCATGGACTTCAGAGAGCAGTGATCCCGGTGAGATCTGCCCAAGAGGGGTTTGAATATCTCTGTCATTAAGTGACTTGATAAATTATCTTTAAACACACGGATTTAAACAGCACGTAGCGATGGTGGGTGGGGGCGTTGTGTGGTTTCTAGAACTGATATTAACTGGTGAATAAATTGCATGCTGATACAGAATTATATACATAGAGACCTTGGAAACTCTGCTGGGTTCCTGTTGTGCAGTTTTCTTACAATTCTTTCAGCTGAGGGTCTGCCAGGGTTTCTTCCTGTAAAGCCTATTAGCTCTCCAATAATCTGTCACAAAAACTGGGCCCTCTATTTGGAGGCCCTGAGCCTCTGCATCAGCAATGGCTTTTACCCCACCCCCCAGCAGCCAAGTTGCAGGTTGCCAGGTGGTGCCTGCTGCTAAGAGTCCTTTTCAGGGGTCCCTAGAGCAAAGCAGCCACTGCTGTACTAACATTCTTGCCTGTCCCCTGGGTGCTGGGATGACGATATGTCTGCTTCTTTGGCCTGTGCCCAACCACTCACAATCCATTCTCCCTTTACGTCTCCCTGAACCGATGAATAGTTCTCCATAATACGCAGAGAAATGGGAAAATGTGCTTGCAGAGGTGCCCAACACTCCTTTGTTCTCTTGGTTGGAGGGCAGGCTAGTTCTCCTTGGAAGGCTTCTCCAGGCACTGGTCTGTAGAGTACGATCTCATCCTAGGGGGTTAATAGGAATCATTAGCCGTATGTAAATGGCACTGCTACTAAAAAGTAGTAGCACAAGCTTACTCCCCCTAAAAGTCCTGCTGCAAATGAAGTCCGTGAGAGCTTTTCTGGTTTTAATACTAACAGTATTGAGATCTAAATTTCTTTTGTAAAATACTTTTCTTGACAGTGCTTAGACTAAAGTACATTTACTGTAATCTTCAGCTATGGCCTTCAAATGACTTGCATTCTATGAGCTGTCTTCACACTGAGCAGTTGTATATGAATGTACTGAAATCCTGAAATGTTTAATATCCTTTTAAAGTGCACGTAATTTTCTCAAAGAGCAAAATGTCTGCAGTAATCCAAGTGGAAAATCTAGATTCAAAAATCTTAATGTTTTTAAAGCTATACCCTCTAACAATATTTCATACAGAGCAGTAGGTATATAACTGTTCTCAAACCTTAAATGTTTTTACAATAATTTAAACTTATAATAATTTCTTTTATTGCATTTTAGATTTGAAAGTAGCAAGAATAATTTAAAAGAAAAGAAAGACAACTTCAAACATGAGATGCAACCAAAAGACATTTTACAGGATGAAAGAACAAACGTGAGGAGGATCAAGACCTTAAAGTGAGATCAGCTATTAGCTAATTAAATATGTGAATAAAATACATCATGTTAAACAGAAGCAGTATTGGTGATGGGCAATCTGCTAGGCAAACAAATTATAGCAAAATGTTTTCAGATCTTCAGAGAGAAACATTTGTCTTAATCAGATTTACTATGACAAAGAATTGAGATAAACCAATGTCTGTTAATTAAAGGACACTGTCAACCTGATGTTACGTAGAAAAAAACGACAAGAACAAAGTTTAGAAATGAAGTTCCTAATAGGTCACTTCTTGCAAACTGTGCTCTAATTTAAATAAATAAATAAATAATATATATTCCTTAAAAACTGACTTTTTCTGTTCTCGTGCAAATCAGTGCTGCAGGCATGCACCTCTAGCTCTGCTGCCAGGGTCATGTCTCTTCTTCATTCAATGACCATTTATTTGGAAATGCACAAGTAGTGATGGGAGAAAGGACCAGAGCCAAGCTCTCTCTCCTCCCATGGGGCTACAGGTTAGGCTTATTCCTATGTTCTCTCCTCCTGGCCCCATGGATATTACATTTCTTTGTGCACTTTGTGCACAGTGCTACTGTTTCAAGAGGAGAGTGGAAGGGGACATCCTCCCAACTTAGCCTCTAGACTACTAGTTAAAGCCATTGAGCCACCTCGTGCTTTTGGTGGGGCAGAGGGGAGTATCTACAACTCTACATTTGTGAGGGACCTAAATCTGTCAGTATATGCTAGCCTTACTCAGGCTCTCTCAAGACTGAGAGGCAAGGCAGAGGGTGGGGGGAACTCATGGCCTGTCAGGACCAGGAGGTGGGTAGTCATGCCTAGTGGTTAGACCCAAGGTCAGAAACCCAAGTCTAGAGTCAGAATGGGGTCACAGTCAGGGTCTAGACCTGCCGGCCAAGCCAGATTCCAGAGACTGAAGACATGGTCAGATTCAAGCAAGGGTCGAGAAGCAGAGGGGTGGTGATGAACAAGCCAAGGTCAAGGAACCAGAATCAGGCACTGAAAGTGATAGTCAAGAGCAAGCTACTAGGGAACTTTCAGGCCAATCAAAGAGGTGCATCATATGTTGCATGAGCTTCCACTTCAGTGGCTGCCTAATCTTGGGTGGCTGGGGATTGCAATTTGACTTAGGTGGCCAAAATCCACCCAACTCCTGATTAGGCACACAAGACCTCTTCTGGATCTGGCCTAGACTTATTAAGCAAGGCTTTCATTCTGTGTCCAGTTTTACTAGTACGTATCCCTATGTTTATGTGGAGCCCCAATAATTGTGGGTCTCAAGAACTATACTTGATAAAAATGGAACGGGCCACACACAGAAGATAGACAAATGTCTGAGGCTAAGAAATCGAGTGGCTTCCTCTCTTTCTTTTCCCGGTT
>NW_005842139.1:1273830-1279591 GCF_000455745.1 Alligator sinensis
AGATGTAAATATGATTTTCAGACTGAAAATGAGCCTTGAGCTTAGTACTTTGTAAATGAAATGAGATTCCCAGAATAAGCACATTTCTGTGTTTTTTCCACTGATTTTGCATGTAGCTTTTTCAAGAAGTCGTCATCGTGTATCTGTCAGCAAGGCTGTAAGAGTGGGAGGATGTTTGGATTTCCGGCATATTGAAACACAGCTCTTGGCCACCAGCTAAGATGTGTGTGAATTTCATTTTATATTTGTTCATTGCAATATTGCATATGTGTAAAACATTATTTTTTTTTAAAAGCCCTTTGAAATAGGCTCCATATTATTAATTGTAGGTAAGTAATCAACTACTTTTCTCCAAAATAAGGCCAAGTAGTACAAGCTGAGGGTATTTACAGTAAAGATATCCTGATGTAACTTATATCTTGGCCGGTGGCTTGTGAATGATGTGATGCTGTCCCAAGAGAAGTAAAATGAAACCCTAGTAATATGGTGAATAATGAGTTGATGTTCATAGCACTTACTGGGAACCTACTCCCTAGCCTGGCTTTTCTTTCCAGATACAACTTAAACTGTATATTTCCTCCATATCTTCTGTATTAAAATATCATTTGCCAACCAGACTTATAAGTAATCCAAATACTTTTTACAGTGCATATTTTTCCCAGGTGCAAAAGTCTGACACTGAACCAGGTAGCATGCTATTATTCTGTAATTAGTTTTTATATGCACATCTATATGTACTTCATCTTCAATTTGCAGCCCCTGCCTTTTCTTTTTTTCCCATGTTAAAGTCACCCTTCTCACCCTATCCTCTCTGCTTTACCCTCACTCTATGTGTACAATCCCCTTCCCACCAATGCCATATGTAACCTTCTTCACAGGGTACCAGTGCAGATCCTTGCACTAAAGAGCTCTTCAATGCCGTAAGTAAAAAGATAGGCCTGAGATTTTCAAAGCTCTTGTCTTTACTAGGAAAAAGATGTGATTTTTACAAATGATCACGATCTAACATGTTACAAACAAACCTTTCCCCCTAAGCATAGATGTGTCCTTTGGTAGTTAGGTACCCGGCCCCTGTTGAATTTGCAAATCCTTGCACATGATAGTACATTAAAACCAACGTTATTATATCTTCCCTTATAAATAAAACGGTAGTCTCAGAAATTAACCTGCAGTCATATGTATGTACTGGGCAAATAAAATCCATCTTGCACGTCTCTTGCACTAAGTTGTGCTATCAGGAGTAAAACCTTGTTTTAGTCATTAAAGTAATCAGATATGTGCCGAAGACACCTAGGGAGATGGTATGTTGAGAAAGCAGGTGCCAGTCTCAGGCAAACAAGCATTTTTCTGATCCTAGCTACATGTTAATGGATCCATATCTTTAATAAACAAAACCATTACACTGAGTTCTACCAGGAAATTTCCATCTTCCTCATTGCAAAAACAAAAGATACTAAAATGCTAAAAGCATTTTATTTATTTATAGACTTTTCCACTGTGCTCATCACCATAATGCTGCACTGTAAATGCTACAAAGTGAAATTGTGATCTATAATTGTAAAACAACAGTGATCCTCAAGCCATGCTTGGTCTTAGAGAACTTCCCCAGTTCCACAGAGAGAACAATAGCATCTGTTACAGATTTTTCAGTCCGGGTTTATAAAGGGAAGATGTGACAGGCTAAAATACTTAACTAGCAAGTAAAAAGTTGAGTGAATTTACACTGGAATCGAGATCTGAGCTACAGAGCGAAAGAAGAGCACATGACAAGCTCAGTCTCTGCCATCCTGTCCTTACAGATGTCTTGCTGCATCTGCAGGTCGGGCCTGATGCTGAGAAAACACAGCAACATTACCTCCTTGTCCTTGTACGTTAGAAGCAACGTCATGATCAGTGCCCTGTGTATTGTGTAGCACGGTGGGAACAAATTGCAAAGCAACACCCACTGCCCCTTCAACTGCATAGAAAACCCAGAATATGTGTGAGGCTATGACTAAATACAACCAATTCATCCATAACTATCTCAGCTCCTTTCTTTTACACAATGCTGTACAGACAGCTGAGTGCAATCTCTGACTCTTCAGCCCAGCAGCATACCTTAGCACCTCCTTTCCCCTGATACGAGAACAAAGGTTGGAACGTGCTTCAGGAACCTGCCTTCCCAGCAACAGAGGTTGTGGCTGCCGTGCTGATTTCCACGCAGCCCACCTTGCTCAAATCCCTCCCAGTTTCACCGCACGGTTGCAGGTAGAATTGCCCCTCTGACAGGGCGCATGCCTTGTACATCTGTTACTTGGCCTTTGCGGGGAAAGCCAAAAAAAAGCATGAAGAGGCAAACAGCTCCTGGAAAAGCAGGGAGACAGAAAGCAACATTTTAGGAACCTGGCTACAGCAAAAAAGAAAAGCTGACTGCTGTAGCACTTCCAGAAATAGCAAGTTTCCACAGCTGCAAAGTCGTGGATTCTTTGGGGCTCTAGGCACAATGAATGAGATGATTCACACCTCTCAGGACTGTTGTCTCAGGCTCAGGCCAGCAACACTCCTCGTTTTGCATTTTTATATACCTCTGGACTGCCGTGAACAATAGAAACATACTATTTACAAAGAAAAACCCTCAGATTTTGGCGTGCAATTCAACAGCAAAGAGTGAGTTCTGCAACACATTCTGCAGTGGTGGAATATGCAAGTCTTGATCTGATGTACTGCAGCCTAGGCACCAATCACAAATTAAGACCCTGGAGCAGAGGTATCAAAAGTGCTCATTTAATTTCAAATAAGCAGCCTGATAACTCTTAAGTACAAGTCTGTAATATCAAAGTATGCAAGATATTCATTACATCCAGCCTCCTTTCTCTTCTGAGAACCCAGATATTTTCCCATTAGAAATTTTCCAGATCACCCACCTTATTAAGGAGGAATTCTTTTATTCTTTTTGTAGTTAAGTCATCAATTTTGTTAGGTGCGGTGGATCAATTGTCTTCTGCACTCAGCCATTTCTCAGTTATCTGCTTCATCTAGTCTTTCAGCAACTGCAACTCTTTCTCCCCTTAAACTGAAATGTGAGCTATGAGTTCCTACATGCTCTTCTGTCCACAATAACCATAATTCCAGTGTGTTTCCTGGATAATATGCTCTGATGAAAAGTTAAAGTTACAGCCATAGTCTATCTGTCTGTCTTACCTCACTGATGAATTAGGAATTTTTAAGTTTTCAAAGCTACTTAATAAAAACAGGATTTAATGACAGAAAATTTCAACAATTTTGGACCTAGTGTGTATTGCAACCTTAACTCTGTCCCCTAATGCACACATTGTAGACTGCAAACTGTTCAGAAAGTAACAGATTGCAGATGCTTCTGAAAATGAAGAATAATAATGTAATATAATCATTTATAACATGGTAACATAAAAAACAATGTGAAACTTTCCTTAAAGAGTATTCTGCTAATATAATGGAGAGGAATAACACTTGTTCAACATACTTTTAATGGAAAACTGTGAAAACATGTTGAAATGTGCATTGCTTTATGTTTAAATTACTCTATCACATCAATATGAAATATTGCAGATAGCATTTGTCATTAAGTCATGTGATAAAAGATCCTGTTTTCATGCATTCACAAACAGAACAAATTAAGGTTGCTATGGAAATCTTGACTTCGTATTTTCATAACTACTCTGAAATTAAAATTTCAACCTTAGAGTTATACTAGGATGAGGATTTTTTAAAATATTAATATATAAAATAAGTAATCAAATAACTAGATTTCTGTTTCTGGGTAATTATAACATGTCTCAGTGACATTAGCAAGATCTGAGGCCTAAAGACAACTTTTTGTAAGCAGCTCATAAATGCAGTGACCATCCCGAAGTAGAGTCCATGTTAGTATGGAAAACAGTTTAAATATGTGTGCTTATTGTACAGTAGAGATAGGGGTATGAAATCATCAGCAGCCAGTCAGGTGAGTCTAGCTGTAAACAGTTCAAATAAATTCACATCAATCCATTAATTTAAATAATACCAGATAAATAATAATAACCATGCTATCAGCAGCCAAAAATATTACATAATGAAAGTAGGACACGTATCACGGGGGGAGACAATTGCACTAGGGTTCCAGTTTGATAACGAAAGCATTCTAGTTTTCATCACTAGGCTAAGAGAAAATTGTTTCAGATGAATTACTGAACGCGTGATCCAACTCCAAATTCCCATTTCATGGGGTACTTTGAATTTTGAAATTTATTTTCACTTAGAGAAAAACAATTATTGTTGAACATATACAGAGAATTTCCTGTACTATTTTATTATTTTACTATATCTGTTAATGTATTATTTTATTATTTTACTATATTAATGCATTATTTTATATTTTTAGATTCTCTTGTTACATGTGAAGTCATGACAGAGTATGACACGTCACATTATGCACAACTACCACTATCACGGAAGGCACACAACAGTGTCCTGATTTCATGAACATTTTGTCAAAATTGATAGAGTTTGATGGGGAAAAAATAGGTTCCTGCAAAACAGTATTTTCCAACTGAAAATTCTTGATGAACATTTTCTGACCAGCTCCAACACTAAACACAAACTCCTCAAACAAAAAAGGACAAGCAGATTCGATGGCTTTTTGTCATTCAGCTGCCTCAACTCCTCCCCTAAAAGCACCTGCTGTCTTAAGGCTACTAATGATAAAAGTAGATTGATCCAGTCAGAGGGGCTCTCCCTGCACTAGCTATGGGAAAACGTTGTTCATTAAGGCAAGAAAGGCAAAGGAAGGAAATTCCTCTTTGCAGCAGCCTCTATCTGCAATGCAAGCCCACTACCTCTACCCCAATAACTAAAAGGACAAGCCCCTTCAGAGAGACTTCACAGGTTCTTCTCAGGTGAGACCTGCATATAGAAACATGTGATATAATACCCTAGGGAGAGCTGTCAGTAGTGGGACTGAATTTAGCACCCCATCATCTTAAAACATAAGCATCTGTTTTCTGAACATTCAGGAACCGAAAGCAAGTCATCAAGCTCTCCCTGTGGTCCAGCTGCCAGCAGAGGGAGACAGAATACCAGCCCGAGCCAGCCTGCATTGCAAAAACTACCTTGATCTGGGTAGAGTAAAAAGGAGTGGAAACTTGGGGAGTTAAGAGGGTATGGTACAGATACAATGAATTGAATGGACAAATATTTTAAAAGCAAACTTGCAAAAGGTGGAGGCAGCCAATCTAGCAATTAGAACTCCAGTATCAACAACTGCCAAGTACAGACCAGCAAACCTTGTCTACAGCAAACGTGTCATAAAACTGGGAATGACAGCAGAAACCGGCTTTGCAAAATGAAGAGATTCTATAGACACTCTTAATAGTCTAATCCTTTTAATCATTACACCAAGATGGCTCCCTTGCTGTAAAATTAATTTAGAAAACCAAAGAAGTCAGACGGGCTTGCTTGCTGTGAACCTCTCGTAGTGTAATGGTGCGATGTTATGATCTGAATGCCTAGGTCTTCTGCATGGAGAAGACGAGTGAGGAAACGGAGTTTCCTTTCTTCGCTGGACGGATCAGATGAGCATATTGTCCACTGAATCACTTCAAGGTGTGAGGCTGCCAAGGAATTGCCTGTTTCCTTTTACCTAAGGCAGTCCTAATGACAATCCTCAGAACAGGAACCACGAGAGGAAATTTAGCAGAGAGGGAATACAGGAAATAAACAATATAAAGAGTCTGAATTATTTATCCTTGTTCTTGTTTCCATTCCT
>NW_005842139.1:1279622-1288006 GCF_000455745.1 Alligator sinensis
AGGTACTGGAATAGGGTCACCAACCCAAAACAAATAATTTACTGACAATCTGCAAATTTTTTAATGGACAACCACATTTTTGAATGGGCATATGTCTTTACTGGCATATATTTTATGTAACGTAAATGTCACCGTTCTGCCAGTCTGGACAAGAGCTAGGTTCAAATGTAGGGGGTTAATACCAAACATAGTAAATATATATATTAAAGAAATGCCAATAAAAAGTTTCTAGATGGCCAGTACAAAAGATTTCTTGGATTGGCAACCCAGTTTGACAGCAGTCATGGCTTTATACAATGCACATTCACCCCTCTACTCATCTCCAGACTCTGATACCTGTGACTGCACCCCACACCATGCTGCCCCCTCAGTCCCACCCCCAACCTTATATCCACCAGTCCCATTCCTTCTATCCTGGCACAGACCCCCAACAAAGTGCCACTCTCTGCCTATCTGTGAGATCAGCAGCAGCAGCAAAAGCACAGGGCTTGGGTGTGGGGGAGGGAGCAAGGAGCTACCAAAATCCCGTACGACGCAAAACCCTGAAAAAAGCTCCTTTCAGGGACCTGGTGGTCCTATGTGCTCCACCTGTGTTCAGCACTGCCTCCAGCTCCTTTCTGACCACGGAGCTAGATGGAAGCTCCAGTGCCTTTCTGTTTTTAAGGACAGCACAATGGTCTTACAGTTTTTACAGACAGGAGGCTTTAAGCTTGATTTTTATGGAGTGTTGGCTAATTTACAGACAGCTGGCAGCCCCACATTGGAATAACCAGGAAAAGTTAACCAAAAGAATGTTAAGTAACAAAGAAATCTAATAGAAACCATAACAAAAATCCGCAGTAGAGTAACGCTCACTGCTGAAGGCCAACTGATTCAAAATCAATTCAACCTGTGCAACTCTGAGGTCTTATATTCTCAGCTGTTCCTATTTAAATGCTGTTTGGCTCCAGCGAGATGTTAAAAGATTTTTTCAGCTTGCCCGCTATATAAAGTGAAAATCAAATGCTCGCTTAATGTACATATCTGTATATTGCCACATAGATTGAAATGAGATCATATGTGAAATCTGTGTTGAAATATAAATGCAGCCAGCCCATCCTGATATTGCAGTACAGGCATTTGTGTAGCTCAGTTGTGCTCACAGTTTTGGCAAAGTGAGTTTGCAAGGCCAGTCTGCAGGCTGAATCAGGCCCTGCACCACCTCCACCCAGCCCCAACCCAATCCTAGCCAGACAGGGGCAGCAAGGGTCACTAGGGCCCAATCCTGGCACATGGAGCCAGGCAGGGGCAGCACGCCTAGGGTGCCACTGCCTAGGGCCTTATCTTAGCATGTGAGCACCAGTCAGAGGTGGCGCAGGGCCCTGGTGCCCGATAATGCTGGGCAGGATTGCGCTCTGGGGGCCCCATGCTGGGGACCCCACCTGGCCCTTGTATGCCAGGATAAAACACTGTGCCACCCTGCAAAGTCAAGTCCCTGGGGGTCCCCACAGGATCTGCGGGGAGCCTGTTCAGCTGGATTACACAGCGCTGGAGCCTGCATCTGATCCATAGACCAGGGGTTGAGTATCCCTGCTGTAGGTTATCAGAATGGCAGAATAAAGTTAAAACCCTTAGCAGATAAATGTCCAATCCAAAATCAGCATTCACAAATCCGAAAATTAGGTTAAGTCTTTACCTTAAATATCTGATGAACTATATTAAAAAGCATTTGAGTGTCTTCCACTAAGTTAATGGGGGAGGCCAAGAAATTATCTGTGCAGCACTATAGAAACCTGCGGGATAACAGTTATATGAAAACTAGAAAGAAATTATTATTGCTAAAAATGGAGCTAATCTGTCATTGGGAACTGCATTACCAACTGTTTAGGAGGGATGGATATGGTGTTTCTAACTGGATCCATCTCTAAATACTTCTTTTTACAAGCTTTTCTATTTCTCCAGAATGCTAGAAGACTATTAAAAGCTGAATCCTCTTGATTTAAGCCTGCTTTTGACAGAACCTCTAATTTTCTGAAACAAGCTCTTTTTCACCACCTCTGTTATTTGAAATCTGAATAAACTAGAGGTCCCTTAGGGACAAATCATTCAATGAGATCCAGTGGGTTTATATTCTCTCTGGTCTTATTAGCACATGATACCTGGCTAAGGTCTTATTATTAAACATTTATAAAGAACCATATCTTTGTATGATGCTTTACAAAATTAAAAATGCATAAGGATAACTAAAACAAAAAGTAGCATGATAGACCAAGTTCATTCTCATGGGCACAGATGGACAAAAAGATGCGGGGAGGAAATGGGGCTTTTTTTTCTCTTTTTACTTGAAATTTGAGAATGAAAAAAAATCAAGTCTATATCTCTAGCTAAAAAATTTTAAACCACGCTAGCCCTGACAAAGGCCAGTTATGTCAATTTTGAATACAAGGACCTTAAATATCATATTTAATAAAAAAGTGTTGTGCTTCCAAAAATATATGACTATGCAAATGTAAATAGTATTTTTGTCTTTAATATAGTACCGTATTTCTGCAAATAGCAAGCATTTTGATCATTTTGTCTTGCTGTCATTTCGTAGAACTTCAGTATCTTGGTTGAATTCTATTTCAGAAGCAGTCACATAAGGACATGACTCCGAGTGAATCCATGCGCGTTGAGGCAATTCAAAGAAAACTTAAAGTGGTCCAAAGATTAAGCTCATATGAAGATAGAGAATTGTTCAAATATGGATATTTTCTTTCACATGCCAGCTCTGTTTGGTTCCTCCTGAATGATGGTGCATCTTAGCCACTTTTTGCAATCAGCTGTTGTATACTGTAGAAAAGTATTATACAAATACAATAATTAGTGGACAGCTGGTAACAAAGATGCCAGCTCGCTTTCTAAACAGTGAGGGTCTGTTATGAAACCAAAGGCTACCTTTAATAAACTTTTCTTCTGCAAGAACAAATTTAAAATAAATCTTACCTTGCAGTTACTTGTGTCTTGCATTATATTAGGTACCTGTTTTTCTTTTATAAATCTTGCAGGACCCAACAAATATGGAACGTGAGTTGAAGGAAAATTGTGAATAAAGCTGGAAGCGTAATCGAGTTCCAGTATTATCAAAGACCACTTGAGCTTCGCACTCAGAATTACCCTCTTAGGTTACTAGGTTTGGTGGGAGGTCTGATTGTACAAAGAACGCAAGTTTGCATCTGATGTCTTCAGAACCTTTAATCTACATATAACCTTTGTAGTTGCAAAGCAAGCATTGTAATGAGCTTCTGAACAAGCCATAGCGTGGTATTCTCTCGCTAGTGTTTAAAATACACAAAATAGTCATCTTAGACTGCATTTCCTATTCAAGCTAAAAAGTGTGCATTATGCATAAATGACACAATGATTTGAAGTTTAAAATTTTGAATATATAATTTGTTCATTGTGCTCTAATAGCACCAGGAAATCTCAGACTCTCTGTTTTATTTAATCTAATATTGCTGTTTTATCAAATGAATGTGTTAGCAAAATTCCATACTTTGCTTTAAGATTTCAACCATGAGACAGGTGAGCTCCTTATTGGTAGTAAGTCACACCCTTTCCGTTCTATATTATTGTTTGATTGCTCAGATCAAACAAAGAAATGGGGCGGATTGTGGGAGGAGTAACGCACATGAAATGATCAGGTAGACAGACGTATATAGACAAAGGAACACAGGTGCCTTTCTAATTCAGGTGTACAATGAGAACCCAAATCCTTTGATTTGGAGCTTCTTAACATTTCCATTACCATCCATAGCGGATTTGTTTTCAGAAGGAGAAATGTAAGTTTTCACTTTATTTCTTATTTTAGAAAGCAGGTTGTGTTGTTTTTGGTTATGTAACTAAAATACGAAGTCACAGTGCAGGATTATGAAACTAAATAAATCTTTAATTACATGTAATGAATATCTAAACTCTTCGCTATCAGCGCTCAGTCTGCAAAAATAAATGGGTTAAAATTGGCTTTTTCTATATTTCAACAGAAATAATGTCAGCATTCACATTTCCTTCTTTGGAGAGCAAAGAATAGTCTGCTATTAACACTTTTAATACTATATATAGTAGGTTAAGTACTTAGCTTTGGTGGATGGACTAGTTCAGTGTTTCTCAACCTTTTAATTAGAAAGTACCCCCTAACTTCTGAAAAATTTTATAAGTACCCCAACACTCAATTTTCCAGGAGATTTTATATTTACAGACTAATGTGTGCCGTATGTTGGAAGAAGGGCTGTGGGATGACAGATGTCTGACCTGGTGTGGGCAGGGTCGCCACCTTTTACACCAGGGGTGCACAACTCGAGTATGTAGCTGGGCTAGAGGCGATGTTGGCCAAAGCTAGGAGGGCTGAACCCAGTGCCGTGCAAAGCATGGCATGCCAAATTATTACTGGGGAATTTAAAGCACCGCTCAGTGCACAGCATGCCAAATTTTTTGCCATAGTTTTCAGAGGAAGAAGGGGCAAGAGAGAGAGGAAAAGAGGGTGAGAGAGTGTGTTGGGGTACCCGTGTACCCCCAGGGGTACATGTACAACAGGTTGAGAAACTATGGACTAGATGAGTTACAAGGTCCCATCCATCTTTAATTTCTATGATGTTTTATAACATTGTATAGATCAAAAGGGATATAGTCAATGGACTGCACTTCTCTATAGAATGGCCCTACTTAATATGGCAATGCTGGCTTTTTGTAATTTGTCCCGCAAAAACATTTGCATGGAAAAACATATCAGACGGAAAGCTTGAAATGGTAAAGATAGGGTTTTTAGGATATTTTGCAGAATTGTAAATGATTTTTCAAAGACCTTATAAAATCAGGGTAAAACCAGAAATGCTGAATAGTACAAATGTCATATACTTGAAATAAAAAAGTTAAATATGAGAGAGGTCTTTTTTTTTATGTCTATAGGACTTGAAAAACAGGCTGATTTTACAAAAGCTGTTGTCTAATAGGGTCATAGCTTATCATTCAATGGATTGATACCCTTTTTGTGCCTGTTGTTTGGAGTAAGACTTCTCAGTTTTTAGGAGCATCCATCTCCCTTCAGGGAAACAGGCAAAAAGTAGAGAAAGATTTCCATGATTCTGGCTATCAAAATACACAGAAAAAAATAATTCAACAGACCCACAAATACATTGAGACGAATGTAGCTGAGAAATATGTTGGCATTTGTTCTTTGCATAGTGGAATAAGATTAAGGTAGTAAAGCTGTAACAATATACAGAAAAAGTCATATTCATTGACAGAACATAAAAGCCCCTGTTAAATTCTACCATGATTACAGTTCCTCTCTGTGATTTTGAATAACTTATGCTTTCCTTTGGGATGCCAGCTCTAAACAATCGACTCCTGGCAATTTTAAGGATTCCCTTGCTTAAAAATAGCCTGCAAATGTAAGGGATTGGATTCAATGACACAAGAGGCCCATTGCACTTGTGCGTTTGAAGTCGTCTTCTGTCTTCTACATAGAGAGCATCATAAATTGCCTCTGTAATGGCAGACCATTAAACCTGGAAGGATTTTGACCAAACTAATAGACAGATTTAGACAAACAAATTATTTCTATGCTGATATCTGAAACACGTGGATTGCGACACAGTATTCAGTAGTCGTTTGATAACAATCCAATGTGGAATCATGCATGTACGTGAGCTGGCGTATTGGGAGCAATCTGAATCTCGCTCAGACAACCCCACCCACACCTACATGTATACAAAGAACTGCGACATTCAAAGAGCATCAGCAAAGCCCCCCCTTATCACGTGCAGAGATCAGGGTACAATTCTGAGGTTAAAGGAATGGGTCTTCAAAAGGGCTGAGATGTTAGGGCCAAACAATTGTCTCACGTTGTGGTAGAAAACACCTTGAAATCAATGCAAGTTGCACATGTGGATTGAAGCACGTTGCATATCACATCGTGAACTTGTAACTTTCTGGAGACAATAACATTTTTATAAGGGGATCAGCAGGGTTTTTATACCTCCTTAATCAGCCTCCCTCTCAACAGACTCCCACATGTGTATGTCGCCCTGCCCTCATTGTACAGACCATGCCATGGATGTCATTTCTGCCTTTTGAAACCGGAAACCAAATTCAGCATTTTTGTAACAATTCTGTCCTCAGTGATGATATCTCCTGTCAAACACGGGCTAAATTTAGCCTCACGGTAAGGATGACCTACACTGCAAAGAAATAAATACAGCTGTATGAAAAATATAGGACAAAGTTATGTTGAAGGGAAAGCTTCCCACAATTTTCTATTTATGGCACAAGATCATACATTTGTGTCACAGTGCCTTATCCTTTGCTGGAGCACTGCTCAAACATTGGCTTTTTTAGCCTACTCAGATGCTTCAAACTAGGTCCTTCCTGGTACAGTCACAGGACATCACGTACTAGGTAAGGGGAGTCCCTTGCAAGGTGGGGCAGAGAGAAATGGTGATTCTCGCTGAGGCACATTTGCATTTATTTTTTGTTTGCAAACATCCAGGGGCTCCGTCATGTACTAAATGGCAGGTGGGCAGCCAGCATAGTGGAGAGGTGTCAAATGTTATTGATATATGTTAAAAATCAATTATTGTCAAGGCTTTGGGGAGATGGAAGCGAACGCGGGACCCTGTGAATGGCAGTACATGGGCCACACATGGTGTGGGTTGGTGCCACGTAGGACAAGGTGCATCTAGGGGCCCTGCCAGTTGTTCACATGAAAGCTGGATAGAAACCAGCTCCAGCGTTGTTCCACATGCATGTACTTTATAGTGAGTTGGTTCTTTTTATAACTGTACAGTCCTTCTTTATGGGACCTTTGTGCCTGTGGCCAGTCCAAACTCATTGCAGGACTCACCAGTCAAGGGGGCAATAATAACCCTGCCTGCATGACCCGTGTCAGGGCATGGCGCAATTCACCAGGCCGTTGTGCATACAGACATCATGCAGAGATCCTGGTTTTCTCTGATTAAAAAAAAATCCCCAATTTTCAGTTAAAAAAAAGTAACCCCACATCCACATTTGTCCACGATTAAAATGCAACACCACTCTATAGACCAGGGGTTCCCAACATTTATGTGCCCAAGGGCACATTCGAATTTAAAAGGAAAAGCAGCAGGCGCCAATATGAATATTCAAGTTTAGAATTTAGAACCCTGGCTATGCGCGTGCGCAGCGTCTCGTTTGGGGAAGGAGTCACAAGTGCCACGCCGTCACCGCGTCGGTCAGACCGACCCAGTCTCATTTGGGCGGCCATTGTGCCCAGCCGGCGAGAAAAACATTGACGTGTCGCCGTTCTGCGTTCAAGCGGCAGCGACGGCATTCATTGTTGGAACGATGACTTTCCCTCATCGTGAAAATGTATGCGGGCACCTGAATAAACCTCGGGGTGTGCGCGTTGCAAACCGCTGATATATATCGATAGATAGATCTACATAGCTACATATCGATAGATAGCTCAATATCGTTATATCGAACTATTGATAGATCTCTCAGTCTACTGATATGTAGATCTATCGATATATCGATAGCTCGGTCTATCCGTTGATGTATTACATATCGATAGATCTATCGTGATATCCATCTATTCATATATAGATCTACTAATAGATCTATTGATATGTAGATCTATTGATGTATCGATAGCTAGGTCTATCTATTGATATATAGATCTACATATCGATAGATAGATCTATCATTATATCCATCTATTCATATATCGATCTATTAATAGATCAATCTATTGATATGTAGATCTATTGATATATTGCTAGGTCTATCTATTGATATATAGCTCTACATATTGATAGATCTATTAATAGATTAATATATCTATATATATTTATATATATAAATATATCTATTAATATATCAATCTATTGATATATAGATGTATCTATAGACCTATATATCGATAGATCTGTTGATAGCCCTATCAATAGATATATCTATATAAATCAATACAATACATAGATCTATATATTGATAGATAATTGTCTATAGATCTATTTATCTATAGACCTTTCTGTAGATAGATCTATCAATAGCCCTATCAATAGATATATCTACATCGGTCTATCAATACAATATATAGCTCTATATATTGATAGATAATTTAATATAGATCTCTCTATCCATAGACCTATCTATCGAGCGAGCGATCTATATATTTATATATTAGACGTGTTTTAAACCATGGGAAAGTGGGGGTTTAGGGTTACTTTTTTAAACCATAAAGCGGGAGCGGGGGGTTTCAACCGGACACCCGTCAGCCCTGCGGCGTCGCGGAGCCCCCCAGCCCCAGACTCGTGCGGTGTCTCGCAGGGGCTGGCGCGGCCGGTGCCGGGGCGGGGGTCGAGGGGCGCCGCGTGGCTCGGGGCGGG
>NW_005842139.1:1288162-1299328 GCF_000455745.1 Alligator sinensis
TCTTTTATTCCCCCCCCCCATACTTGTTTTTGACTACAAGAAATACCCCCTCTCTGGCCCAGCTGCCCCTCCTCCAAAACCCCAACCCCCATGGGGTGCCACAACCCCCCCTCCGCAGTGCCAGCTGGCAGCCTGCCCCCCCCCCCACTCTGGGGCTAGTTTGGGGCAGGGCCAAGCCCCTGGGGTGTGTTGGGGCTGGGAGGGATGGCAGGCCCTGCCAGACAGGGCGAGCACCTCTGTGCTGGAGCCGTGCCTCTCTTTCAGAGATTTCGGACAGCTGGGGTGGGTTGACGGCGCGAGTTGTGTTTGCACACCTCCCATTGCACGGGAGGCGGCGTGGCGGAGAATGGGGCACTTCTTTGTCTTCCTCGCTCGTGGTTTCTAGAAGAGACTGCTGCGCCCAGCGTTTGCGCGGAGGCTTTTGCCGGCAGGATATAGAGGCCTGGGCGCCTGGACTGATGCTTTATCCCTTTCCCCATTCAGTCAGAAGTTCACCGTCCTTCCTTTTCCGTGTCCTTGTGACAAGGTGGTTAGTAGCAGTCTGACAGGGTTGTGCCATGAGCGCTTCTGCTGCGGCCTCTAACTTGCAAACTTTAGCACCCGCACCACCCCAGCCCCCAGCAACTCACCTGCTGACCCTGGTTATTCATTTAGCCCTTTACCCCCCCAAATGCATCCAGACAAGGAGGTCCTATCAGCTTGGCCTTGAAATCAAGCCCAACCATGAAGTGTTTGCTGAATCAGAGTCTCAAGACCCGGCTTTATGCATCTCGCATCTCCCGCTCCGTTAAGGCTAGCAAGACGTTTTAATCTTTAGCTAAATGTAAGGTATCCTTGTCTTTTCTTCCTGGAGAATCAATGTCTGGTGAAGGGGGTGGTGGCTACCTTGCTAGAAAGCTATCGGCATTAATTGAACAGCTGCAATCAGGGTTCATCCACTTTTGAAGCAAAGGTATGTTATGAAATGGTATTTTTGTGTGGAATTTCAAAAACTGTCCATTTGGCAACCTGGGATGTTGGCTTTACTCATTAACCCCTCCCTAGGTAGTGACTTCTGTGGCTTCATTCATTACCCCTCTGGGACACTGGGTTCTGATTTCAGTAGTAAATAACTCTTGCAATACAAGAGAGAGAGAGAGGCTGTGGTAACCAGCTTTCCAGCACAGAAAATCATTTGATCCCTTTGTGTTTAAACCACGTTAATAAAGAATCTTGTCCTTTTTAGGATTGTACCATGTTTATAAGCTAATGCATTTCACGACCGTAGCGCACAAATACCAGTGTAACATAGCGGTCACTCGATAGCCTGCATCACTGGATAGAGCTCACAGGGTTTCTAGATCCCTCTACGTTTGCCCATTGGGATGGTAAACTCCCAAACACTGGTAGAGGACTTCAGAGCAGTTGCAGCATATGAACCTACTTTGAACTCATTTTGTTGACTAAATTTAAACATTTGGTGGTGGCGAATAGGGGAGTTAAAAGTTAAATTTCTAATGGAATTCCTCATCTGATTGCTCCTTTTTGTATTTCAATTATAAATGTAGATTTTATCTTTTAAAATCACACTTTTTAATTCTTTGAATTGCACAATACTTTTTCTGGAAGTAAGTTTTACTGGTTTTCATTCCTCCAGCCAGCTTTTCCCCCCCCTGTATATTGAAGTTCCCCATTTAATAATTTAATACATTTAATAAATCAATGTATGTAAAACTTTTTGTTAGCTTTTCCTTCCATATAACTTATTCGTTGGAGTGGTATCATTTTATACTATCTGGTGGAGTTTATGCATTACAAAAGTATATCCCTATAAATATTTATCTTCTGAGTGGCTTTGGAGTACTGCACATCAAATAAGAGGGTCTGGATGTGTACTGTTTATCTACTGACTTTGGAAACTTGGAGTAGGTTGCATATGATGGCAACATTCACGTTTCATAACCTAGTCGGGTGACAGTAACAGATTTCTGATTGCCATGCTTGTTCGATTAGTTTGTCGGTCCTTAAGCACATCTCCCATGACTTCATTGGGACGTTTATATGGAAGAGCTGCACATTCAGCACCCTCGGAGGTATCTGCTTTGTCTTCTATGATATTTTATAGGAACCACATGATATTATTTGATCATGTCGCCTCCTGAGTTTTGCACCAGCGTTCAGTCTTTGTTTACAAAAGAGCTTGGCAAAGCAGTTTAGGAATTTTATTTTATAAATTTAAAAACTGCCTCCTTTTATGCTTTTTTAATTTAAACTTTCCCTTGCAGCTTTAGGAACCTAAGGCAAGAGCCCTGTGTTGCTAATTAAGAAGCAGAAAGTGCCACCGATTTTAAGAAAAATGAAATTGATAGTCTAATTTTACTATCTAAGCTAAGTGAAATGCAAAATAGTAAAGTAATCCTAAATGATGAAATGTAAATTAGATTTTTAAATTAGGTAATGTTTGAAGATGTTAGGGTATTATAACATTTGTTTCATTGTTAATATTCTGAGATGTTTTAGGGAAAGGTAAGGAAAGATAAATCATAGCAAAATAATTTAAGTGACATTAAAAAAAATCAATTATAATATTAGGCTTATTGCTATGCAGAGGAAAAGCCCTTTGCAGAGAAATAAGTCTGTTCTTTACTCTGTGTGCTGGATAGAAAAAAAATAGCCTAAAGAAAAGATGCATCTCAGGCTGTGTGAATAGGGAGGCATTAGGGAGATCTTCCAGTACGTGAAGTGGTATGGATACTTCCCGCGTTGGCCTGCATGGGGGATATTTTACAATCCCAGATTTGGCATAGGTAGCAAGGAGGCTGGCACATACATGCCCATTTTTATCTCTTTTAAAGGGTTCTTAGGGATTTAGTTGTTAAGGGTTTTTTTCAAACCAGATGCTAGAAAGGAAATTTAATATATTTATTACAGAGTGCTCAAGAGAATATCTCAAATCTACAAGCTAAAGCCTGAACAAGTAGAATTTAAAAGAAACCCTGTGGGTGCAGAGCAGGTTGATACAGGCTATCTAGTTTGCAGCTTCAGGGTAACCTTGGCTGGGCTGGAGCTGGCACCCTTTCTTCCTGCCATTCCCCTTCCTAGTTTGTAAAGCTACGGGGGGATGATCAGTAATCTGAGATCTTTGCAAGGAAACCAGAAGTGCTTTGTGCTTTTATCGGTCCTGGGGTTAAGTTGCATTAAAAAAACGAATGGAGAGAAAAAGCGCTATTTGGGTTTATCTCCAAGCGTGAGTTCCCTAAAACAGAGTAGGTCTCCCCACTGTCCTGGGGGACCCAATCGCGGGCGTAGGTTAAGGATCCTGGATTTGTACGTGCGCTTTCTTGTGTTCTGGGGGATCTAATGTACTTGCTTATCCCTCCACACAAATAAATGCACGTGGGGGCCGTGGAGGTGAAGCAGTTGCCAAATGGCAAACTGGCTGCCCCACACTGGTTTCAGACACCCTGCCTATAGGTAGCCAGCTAAAACATATCACAAGCTGGGCTGAGCACAGCCTCTGCACAGCTGTGAACAGCTGTTCACAGCCTGCGCGCTTCTGGCTAGCTCAGGAGTTGGGTAGAGCTGGTATAAAGTGCCAGGCTAAACCCGCACTCCTCTTATAAGCAGAACTTCATCTCTGAAGCTTTGGTCCTTTTCTTTTTATCGCTCCTCAGTGGTGCCGGGGCCAAATGATGTCTTGCCACTCAGTATATTCTTGGAGTCACATACTTGACTCCATGACTCCTTGACGTCTACCAAATTTAAAAGAGTGTTTTTAGAGAGTCAAGTTTGGGGTCTCTGTGGTTGCAGAGATGATTTTCCAAATAAAGGCTACTGAGTCTGCTACTTAGGCAACTCCTTTCCCTGGGATGTTGACTTCTAAATGGTTACCATCACAGGATTGTTTTGGCCGTAGTATCTAAATATTCTAGGGCTGTGGGTGAAGCTTCCTTTATTTTCTAATAACTGTAGGAGTCAGCGGGAGGAAATAGCCCTATTTGTGTTGTAGAATTGGGGGCAAAGTATATCTTTCTAGATCAGTGGTTTTCAAACTTTTTTCATGCACGGACCCCTAAAAGATTTCAAATGGAGGTGCAGACCCCTTTGGATATTTCGAATGCAAGCATGGACCCCTTTGAATGGTAAGGATGGGTATTCACATACTTTTAATTGATCATAATCATCTTCCGTGGACCCCTTAGGCATAGCCTACAGACCCCCCAGGTTTCCACGGACCACAGGTTAGAAACCACTGTTCTAGATCATTTTAGGTTGGCTCTTTTTTTTTTTTCCTGTTTGATTTTTCATCATTATTAACTATTACTGTATGAAGAATCATCCTGACAGCAGTTGTGAAGAGCAGCCAAGGTAACTGGGATGAATGCATCCTTGTAGAAATGTGGCTAGAGCAACATGAGAAAGGTACGTTTCTGATGTTCATCACTAAAGTCCGATTAGCTGTAACGGCTCTTTGGGCTTAAGGTAAATCTCCAACATTTCCAACATTAATCTTCTTTGAAACTCTGTCATGTTTCTAAATTAACTGTTGTAGCTATTTGGATCAAGTAGAGCATCTCATAGAATTTAGTATCACTGATAAGATGCAAATAGCTCAGCATCTATCAGTAAGAAGGACCCATTTAGCATGAATAAAGGAACATTTTATTTTAAACACTATATAAACCATAATAGAATATAACTGTTCTGTGCAGAAGGATGGATCTATGAAAGGAAAATCTGTCACAGGGTTCAGGACAAAATATGCCCTCAGAGTTGAATTTCTGTGGTGCATCCTTTGATTCGGCTGTATCTTTGAAGGATTTTGCAGCACAAGTAACAAAAGAAGAAGAAAAAACAACGGGGAAGCGAAAAAATAATAATTAAAAAAGGTGACGGCGCCTGACGAGATTTCTGATTGTTTACAAGTAGTCTGTTTACGTCACAGCCCTGCTCTACAGCAGTTTTTTGGGAAACGTTTAATTTATTTTTTTTAAGTCTAGCATGCAATGACCTCTCTTACATCTTTTAATTAAAAGTTTGGATGCAGTGAATAATTATGGCCTGCCTGTGAAGGTTTTGTTCTGTTTATGAATGCTGCCTTGGAAAAGCACTGATCTTACTCAGAGGTTTTGCGTGGTGCTTTTCCTTTGGGGTTAGCGGAGAGATGATCCGTCTTGGGCTCGTTCTGTTTCCAGGTGCCAGGAGAAGATGCTCTCTGAAAACGATAGCTCAACAAACAGGCATTTTATGCTGTTCCATGACCTAGCACAGTCAGTTAGGGATTTGATTTAAAAAACATTGAGCGACTTAAACCTAAACCAAAATGGTAGTGAATTTCTCAAGTTTCTTTAGGTTTGTTTGGTATTTATAGTTCTTTCCAACATTTTTGGTAAGGAAAAAGGGTTTTGGTGGGAAGATCTAAATGTGTATTATTTTTAGCTGTTAGTATTTCTGCCAGCTTATCCCCCATACTGTATATTGCTCATGTATTGTGAAACCACGGAAAACATTTTTTTTTTAATTTTGTGGAAGAATAAATATTGTATTGCAAGTCAGTTTATTACCTGAATTAGGAAGCAAGGACTTATTAGCCACACTTGTGCACTCATGTTTGCAACATCCCCACAACGTGCAATAGCATCTGCAGTCTGGCTGAAAGAGTTTTTTTTAAATAAAATGTTCTACAAAAACCGTATCTAGAGTTCCTCACAAAAAGAAAACAATATATATGGGTAGCTTGATACTACAAGGATCTAGTGCATGGTAGGTGATTTTTCTAAACATGTTTTTAGAGAATTTTTAATAGAATATAGGCAATCGGGACTCGTCGTAGAGATGATATCTTTTATTAGACCCACAAGGCTTTTGTGCAAAAAAAAAAATAATTTTTTTAATCTTGCAAAATCTTTTGCAAAAATCTTGTGGGTCTAATAAAAGATATCATCTTGACTATGAGTCCTAATTGCTTTTTCTTCTAGACCAATACGGCTACAACCTGGATACCTAATAGAATATTTTGACTCTAAAAACATTGTGAAGCACCTTGTTTTTGTGGGTTGTGACTAAACCGATATTTTGCAGTCTTGTTTTCTTTCTCCTGCTTCTGCGGTCACAGTAGTTAATGATATTCTCATATGTGTGTTGAGGTTCAACCGGAATTTTCTCCAATTTATTAATATAATTGAACAGACTTGTACAGTACTTGAGACCTACCGTTCTTAGGGACTTTGGTACATCTGCTGGCACTTAACTGGTCTGGGTGCTTTCTCCTTTTCATGTTCTTAAGTAAGCTGCCTTCTTCCTGTATGTCACCAGTCATGACCCTTTTCGGTTTACATGCTATTAGTTCCTCCCTTGCATTCTCTACATGCATCACTCTTCCAACAGAATTACTCCAGACTTGAATTAATTCATTATTTGTTTGCAGTGCCGTACTCTTTTCAGTGGATGTGAATTTGTTTGCAGCTGTTGCCGTTCCCTCACTCAAGTTTGAATATCCTCCTGGTTGCCAAAAGGTGTTTTTTAACTTTATGCTCCAAGCACTATGACCACCAAATAACAAGGTGCAGAAAAGGATCGGTCATGGGGAAGAAAGAAGAGGTGCTCCCTGTCTTGACCTCAAGTAATGAACTCTCAGACTGACTTTTGTTCTTTTCTTTTTTAAGCTTTATTAAAGATGAATCTCATCCTTATAAAAGAAGGGAAAAACAGTTAAATACATCCATGTTCTTAAGGTGTTATGGTTTGCGACATCCTCCAGCTCACATGACTACTTAATTTCCTTTGACTTCAGCTGAGATGGCTGTCAATCCCATAGACTCCTTTGTGTGTGTTTGGAGCCATGGTCCTTTAGTTTTTGGTATATCTGGATTTAAAGTTGTGTTAAGAAGGATATTCAGATCTTAATTTGGTGATTGTTGTTCAGGTGTCTTTCTTGTGGCATCCCACAACCCCTTTTTGCGGTTGTATTTTTTCAGTGCCCATGGCAGGGGTCAGACTTGATGATCTGCTCAGGTCCCCTCCGACCCTACCGACTATGAACCTATGAATGCTCTGGAACATTTTTGATTAAGCCCAGAGGGGCCCTTCCCCATTTCATATTAAGTGAACCAGAGCTTTAATGCTGTTCTCCTTCAGTACGTCTTTAATGATGGGTTGGCATGTTGGATGATAGTAATACCTATGATGTTTGGACGTGGCAAAGGGATGAAGGAAGAAGAAAATGGACAGAATAGTGAGACAAGGGAAGAGCAACAAAGTACACCCCATTCAAAAGAGAGCCTCTGGCCAATCAGACGTGGCTGCCACTGAAAAGCCAGCTCTGGTGTAGAAAAACAGCAGTCGTGGGGAACGAAGAAGAGCTGTTTCATCACTTTACCTCAAGTAATGAAATATTGAGGCATAATTTTTCGGGAGCCACGTCTTTCATAAATGGTGGGACGTGCCCTTGGAGCGTGTCCTCATCCCCGCTTCCTCCTGGGTCTGCCTGCATTGGCTCGTCTGGTGAGGGGGCTTTGTCGCCTTGTGCTTTTGCTGTTTCACATTTTAAATTTACCCTTAGATCTGGATCCATTGGTATTGCAGCCATGTAATAGTGACTGTAAGGGATCGTGGGAGTCCTGTGTTACAGACACCTGCCCAAGCAGGAAAATTCTGCACAGAGGGTTGTTGGGGGTATTTCTGGTACTAGCATCACACAAAAGTGCCTGTACTTTTTGCTTGCACAGAGGAAGTAAGACCCAAAGCAGCAAATAGTACATAGTTGGCAGGAGACTTCATGCCCTGCTAGACAACTCCAGTCCCTCAAACTGTATCTTGAATGTGAAGCTTTTAAAATTATTATTCTGTTAAATGATTTGGCATGTCTCTCCTTCCTCTTCTTACTCCCATCACTCCAGGATCCTGTGCTGTCTCGACACTAACTCTCAGGCCAGCCAAATTCCTCACTTCACCAGTAGGACCATAGAAAGAGAGAGAGTTTGCTGCCACTCCAGATTTCCCACAACAGAGAAATGTGACTGGAGGGGTGAGAAATTCATTGCTTTGCTCAGATGTTTTCTTGTCGCAGCAGAGCGGGAGGAAAGTAACAGCCAGGCTATTTCCTCCTCCCACTCCCTGCTCGGGAAGGAGGGAGGGCTCTAAGGTCAGCCCTGGGCTCTGCTCGCTGTGCCAGCTAGGCTGACCCCTGCCATAGATGATCTCGTTAAGAAGCGTAAATTGCTGAAGAGCATGGCAAAGTCAATGGGGGTAATTTGTACCCCCGACTTCCTGTGCTTTAGGAAACCACCTACATCAAAAAGTAAAAACTGGTGCTGGATATGAGATGCATTAGGGTGTGGGTTTTGTGTTGTGTTGGTTTTTTTAACCTGGTGGATATTGAGACTTGCAGATGGTCTCTCTGGCTGTGTAGGCTTTTCTGTAAAACAGACTAGATAAAACAATTAAAAGAGGTTAAAGCGTACGCCATTCAGACATACATTTTTGCTAGGGCAGTGTTTCCTCATTCTGCACTTAAAGACTGACCCCTCCACCCCCGCCCGTCCTGTGCAGCTGTGCCTTGTTCTTTTTAAGCCTATCTCTATCCCTGTCTCCATCTCTGTCTCTCCTGTTATGTTCTTATTAACTCTCGCTTCATCCTGAAAGGTGGAAGGAAGTTTGGAGCCCTGTCCTTTTGAAGGTGTCTGCAACTTCACGTGGACAGAGTAATCTTTCTTACCCATCAACTCTAGGTTTCTTGCTGTTCGAATTTCAGAGGCGCATTCATGAGTGGAAGTAGGACGAATTAAATAAGGATGCATTGAACATCTGGGAAATGAGGGGGCATAATGGATCTAATCCTCACCCAAATCTTCACTCTTGTGCAGAGGTGGCATTTACGGTCCTCTGATGATTATAATACTGCTCTCTGCAGACCCGCTCCCCTGATGCTTGTTCCAAATTATGCTGGGTTAGAATGAAAAATGCATCTGAGGATCAGTGTAATGTAGGGACTGTCAGCCGTTTCCTGTTTCCCTTAACAACACTGCTTTCTTTTTCTGTGCAGCCAGGACTTCTCCGGGAGTGCGTTGCATCATTTTTACATTGCATAGTTCTGGGATGGGCTCTAAAATGCTGGAGCATCATACTGACACAGGGCATCTTAAACTGGATAATGCCCGTGTTGGTGAGAACTGTAGATGCATGCGTTGAAGGGTCAAGCCTGTTGTATTAGTTTCGCCCTCCTGTTTGTGGATATGCAGGGGCTGTGAAATGGTGGATTAATAGCTGCAATAGCTGTTTTTAGAAATTATTCTGCTGGCATCTTGTAGGTTTATTGGGCAGAAGGAAGAGGCTTTAATAGAGAAAGCAGGCAGCCACTTTGGAAGAAGTATTCACACTTGTACTTTCAGTGGCGTAGTATTTCAAGAGCAAGTACGTGAAGTTAAGTTCTTTTCTTTATAGGTTTCTGTATAGGTGTGTGTAGAACTCATTGTATTCTCAGAGCACTTTCCAGTTGTACATCAGACAACATGCTAAACTTCATGTGGTGGTGGTCTTTTCTCATTCTGTTGGCAGAAGAAGCCTATAAAGTGGACTGTCTTGTCGAGGTAGGGGCTTTTTTTTTAATTACATATTGTTGCTGTGTCTTTATATTCAAGAAATCAAAGTTAAATACATGTGCCTTGAACCTGATCTGTGATGGCACTTATTTCCTGGGGGAGTTGATATCAGTTTTGCATTAGCCGCTTGGAAACAGAATTTGCTTGCATAGATAATTTCTTCTACAGTACAAGAGGACCATGGGCGTTATCATAGAATTGTGGCAGCTTTTTCGCTATCTTGGGCCCAGGTCATGGAGTACCCTGAAGCTCAAATCTAAAACCTTAAACGATTTGAAATTCTGTAGGATGCAAGTGCAGAGAGAAGAGGGCAAGTCATGATAGCTAGGGACAGAAATTACACGTAAAGCAGTATAAAGGGTCAGAAACCAGTTCAAATCTGTAACGTGGCAGAAGTTCAGCACGCATAAACTGCTTTAAAAATGGCCAAAACCACTTTAAGGTAAATCTGGATGGATGTAGTATCAGAAATAACTGATTTAGGTTAAATCTATTTATTGAACTTCTGTCCCAGATCCCCTCCAGATTCAAGTTAACTCACAATCCCCCAGCATCCCAGATTGCTTTGTGCCTCCCCTGCAAATCCCTGGTGGCAAGGTGGGAAGGCTAGCCTGGGCCCAAGTTGTGCGCTCCAGCTAAGCAGGGAAGCATCCTCTAGCGCCCCCTGGCTTCTGGCCTGGGCCACAGCCGGGTCTGGTCTGGGTCACTGCCAGCATGTGGCTGCATTTTGGGAATCAAAAGTGAATGTCTGTTCACTTGCTTATCAGTTCAATCTACGCTGCTTAGACTAACCTGTGAAGATTGAATCGATTCAGCCTGGGGCTTTTTGAATGTCTGTACATAGCTGATGTGTTTGCATTAGCCTCTGTTGCTAAGGGGGCATGCCACAGCATTCAGTACTGATTGGAGTCTTTTAATATTCCTAGTTGTATTGTAACCAAGAGATGGCAAAGGCATGAATAACCAAGGCCAGATAACCCAGTATGATTTGATTCAGATCTTTAGCTGCTATTACAGGGAGGAGACCCTAGCCAGTTGGAGACAGTGGTTTCTTAAAAAGACAATTGGTTTTCATTATCACACTGTTGAGCCAGTGATACCTGTGGGAATGATTAGTTAATATCTTAATTGCATTTTGTATTTTATGTAGTGCCCAAAAGTTTACAAACTTAAATTTTTTCATACTTAGTTACTACAGGACCCTGTGTAGTGCCCGGTCATACTACCTGGTGCTTTCAGTCAAAAATGAAAGAGAATTTAGGCCAGGGATGTAAAACTGATGTAGCCTCCTGGGCCAGATCCAGATTGCAGGGGTCCCTCACAGGCTGAATACAGACCCACAGTAACAGGGCAAGTGGTGTCAGGGTGCTGTGGAGGTAAATGTAGCTGTCATCCACCCCTCACTGCTGATGGTCTTCCCCAACAGGGTTGCATACCTCAGATTTTCGTGGCAGCTCCTGCCCCTTCAGTTCTTGCCGTTCTGGTTGCCCTGTGGACCAGATGACACTGCTCTGAGGGCCAGGTAGAGCCAATGGGTTTGGCATCCCTCATCGAGGCTGTTGAAGTTGTAGGCAAGAACTTAAAGGAA
>NW_005842139.1:1299359-1300328 GCF_000455745.1 Alligator sinensis
TGTTGAAGTTTGGCCACGAACCATTGAAAAATTTTCTCCGTGGCCATCTCCAAGCTTATGGAAAGAAGTTACCTGACTCAATTGACTTGTATCTTCTCTCGCGCTCTCAAAAAAGGGTACTTTAAAAAAAAAGAGCACCTTCTTTTATATTGATAGCAATCTCATGAAAAGACACTCATTTAAAAGGTGGATAATAATATAATTTTTCAGTGCCATTGCATGTGCCTGAGGAACAACATTAAACATAGAGGCATTTTTTGGTTTATTAGGTGAGTGCAAAGGTCCCTGGTTGTTTGATGTCAGAAGAACAATTAAGTTTTATCAGAGCAGAGCAGGGTGTCTCTAGACACAGGTTACAAAGCATCTACTGATACTATTAAAAGAAAGATTGCTTGTTGTTGCATTGGGGAATCCTTTTAAAACATCAGGAATATTGCCAGAAAGAATATAAATGCATTTCAGCAGTTGAATGAGATATTCTTAAACTCGAGGGTGGTGGTCTGTGTCTGGATAAATATCTGTTTTGATTTGATTGTTGCATTTGTCTCATAGCTATAAAACTAGCTATAGTGGAACTCATTTATTCCTGGCGCCTCTGCTGCTTTGCATATATGGAATTTGCTGCAGAATTGTGGTCCAGAATCTAAGTTTCTCATTTTAAAACAAAATTAGGTTTCTAAGCTAAATGATGGCAAGCATTACCTTGATAATAAGGGTAGATCCCTCTATTGATAAGTCAGGCAAGTGACTTTCCATCCTAAGACACAGCTGATCCATAGTGGCCAACATAACCTTGCTGGATCCATGGGCCAAAAGGTAGGCCTGTGTGAACCAGCCAGTATTCACTTTGGATTTGAATTCGGCCAATTCGGGGGCCAGTGATCGATCTGGTGATTCGGCCAAATCTGATTCGGAGATTTGGCTGCTGCCGATTGGCCGCATCTCTGAATTGACTGAATCCCCCGCCCC
>NW_005842139.1:1300604-1336744 GCF_000455745.1 Alligator sinensis
GGGGCCTGGGGGCTCTTGTGGCAGAGCCCCCCATGCAGCACGGGCCAGTGGGGATCGCCCTCCCTGCCTGGCACCAGCTGGTGAGAGGGTTTTTTTTAAACAACCAGGAGCGGGGGTGGGCGGGACAGCCATGGCAGGGCTGGGAGAGCAGGCGGGGGCTGGGGAGCTTGTGGCAGAGCCCCCCATGCACCGTGGGGCAGTGAGGGGTTGCAGGGATTCCCCCCCTGCCTGGCAGCAGCTGGTGAGTAGGGGCTTTTTTTTTTTTTACAGAGGCGGCCCTCCTCTAGCTCCCCCCGTCCCCACCCCCTCCTTACCACCATGGACTCCAGGTCCAGCTCCCTGCGGCAGCAAGCAGGGACTGCCTGAATCTCCAAAACTTTCTGAATCTTTTCCGAATTGATTCCGAGAGCTTCGAATTGATTTGGACCTTTTAATTGGTCTCCTGATTTGATCTGGATTTGGAGATTCGGCTGCTGAATCTCCTCTGAATCGAATCCGCACCCGAAGCTTTGCACAGCCCTCCCTAAAGACTGAATTCCACCTTGAGGATACGGTATCATGTAGCACTAAGTATCCTTAGCATTGCCTTCAGCTATGTTATCTCTCACATCTGTGGATCAGCTTGAGAGAAATGTAAACTCTTTAAATTACCACAAATGATGGGGAAACTTTTATACCTTGGTCTCTTGGCCATCTAGTTTCTTTGTCTTCCTGAGTGTCCTTGAAGTAGAGGACAGCATTAAGGCAGGCAAGGTGGCACTGATCCATTTTCTATGGTTCATATCTCTGGTTTGGAGACCTTAGCTGATTTCTGATGAAGCAGACTGTCAGCAATGAAAGCTTACGTCTCTCTGAAGTAATTGGTCTCTAAGGTGCTGCCTTGCCCTGCCTTCTGCCTTACTTCACGATGTGGCTGACTACGTTTCTTGGCTCTGAATGGTATTTAGTGTCTCTTTTCTGGGCTTCCCCTCTGGATTAACTATATTAGACAGTAGGTGCATCTACACATGAGGTTAGCGTGCAGCAATAAACTCCGGCACATATTGCTCCCGGGCGCTGTGTTTGAATGTGTGCCCAGGACTTCAGCACATTGAACTGGGTCAGAGCAGCCCTGGCTGGCAGGACACCGGGGGGGTCAGCTTGACACCTGGGTCTGCTCCAACCTGGCTCAGCGTGCTGCGGAGGGGCTGGCTGGGGCACGAGGATACTTCAGTGTGGGGCTAGCCAGCGGGAAGCCCCCGCACTGAAACACCCTTGTGTTCCAGCCAGCCAGGGCAGTGTCTACACGTGTGTTGCTGCGGAGTAAAAAAACTCCACCATAGGTTACAAGTACTAGCCTATGGCGGAGTTAATGAGTTTACTCCGTGCTAATAGCACTGCACATGTAGACACTAAGACGTTTACCGTGGAGCCAGTTAGGCAGCTCCGGAGTAAATGTCTCATGTAGACGTGCCCACTGTGTGTTAAATGCCAAGGCCTTAGTCCTGGAACAAAAACTCTGGAGAGAGAGAGGGAGGGATGGAGAAAGAGGAGGAGGAGGTGCTGTCCGTCATAGACCAAGGCTGTTGGACAGTTTCGTCCTTTCCTCTTTGTCCATCGAAGATGTAGTAGCACCCTTCTCCTTGGAGCTGTCAGCATTGTTTCTCTACCTTTGTGAGGAAGAGGAGATGGTGTTTACAATCTCTAATTCAAGGTTCTCCCCAAAAATTGGGATGAGGGTGGGAGGATACTATCCAGGCTTGACAGCAAGGGCCTAAAACTCGTCAACTAGTGCAAGAAGTTCCATCACATTTCTGGGAATAGTCATAAAGCTCGCGAAAGGTCATATGTTAACATATGAAGATGCTGGTACCTTCGCATATGAAAGTTCACTGGTTGTATCTGGGGTTTTGCTTTGTCAGGGCCATTACCAGCAATCACCTTTTCTTGTCCACCTTGTTTCCTCTCTGTGAGTGGATAAAAGTACTGGTTGTGGTGGTAGCCTTCCTGGGGAAGGCCAAAATTCAGTTCATCTTGTATGCGGAGGATGGACTGGTAGAGAATATCTGCCTCGGCCAGCTGACGTTCAGTAATTCTTCACCTGTGCCGTGTTTAAACATGATAGAAAGTTTACTCGCCCCCTTCCGCCGTTGCACTCGCGAGGAAATTGTCTTCCACAGTCAGCTTGTCTGGATTCATCACAGTCGGGGAAAAACGTTGATAGTCGAAAAGGGTGCAAGCCTAAGGAGGTGCCCTAGACAAAAGGCAACAGGACCTCTCTGCAAATGGTCTTTGAATTAACCCCTTCTGCAGAGCTGCAGTGTAGACCTCTTTCTTCTTCCTTTCCTAGTTGGTCCAACTCTTCATCACCTTTCCTGGTTCAGTCTTGTAGGAGAGGCATGATCCTGCCCCTGCATTTGGGAGGACACCAGCACATAGCAGGCTGAATTGTTACTGGTATTGGTAGGTCATCAATGAGCAGGGAAGTTGCGATCCCTTTGCAATCTCAGATGTGAGCAGTTGCAATGAGCAGAATACAGTCGATGAATCGTCAGTTCCCATGTGTTTGTGGATGCTTTTAATAAATTGAATCATATCACACTTAGGAGATGAACTGTGTGTTCAAAGGAAGAATTTAGGAAGAGAGAGGGAGGATGGTGCAAAAAATGAAAGGGATTTTGAAGCATAAGAAAGGGCATTGAAGGAAGGGTGAAAACTCAGAGTTTTGGGGTGGGAAACTTCAGGGCTTTCATCGTCATTGATAGCACGCACATATTCACCCGTGCTTGCTGCTGCTTGGTATAGCTATACGAATACAGGATGGCAGAGGAGGGCCATCCCTTCTGGAGCTCCACACCGCTGTACCTCGGCCTCCACCTACGCCGTGTTTGCATTTTTCTTTTTTTATTCTGCAGAAAGTGTTGGTCTCAGCACTTTCATTTCTGTCTCTCTTGCCTCTCTCTGTCCCATTTGCCAGGCACAGAATGCTGTCCCGAGGCCGGCCGCCTGTGTTTCCACCCCCTGCTTTAAAGCCCACCCAAAGGCCCAGTTTTTTGAGAGGCTCAAAACAGAAATAATGATAAAATAATAGATTATATGAGTATGAGGAATCGCCTAAGGTAATTCTCCAGGTGAGGTTTATCTTCCAGTAGCTCTTCTAAAAATAGCAAGCCATCCCAGGCAGGGATTGCCTTCATTTTATAAATGCTCTGCAGCTAGTTCTGGGTCTTGCTGTGCATTTTATTTCCCTCTTCTCGTGCCAGCTGATTTCTAGAACATTTATGTCTGGATGCTTCAGGTGTGTCATTTTGACCAGGGTTTTTTAAAGCCTTTCCCCACACAAGATCTGCATCTTGTTGTATGATCTCCCTTGCCATTGAAAAACAGTTTAAAGCAGGGTTAAGTGAGTAGTTTATGTTCTGTTTGTATTGTTTTAGTAATATATCCCCCCAAAAAGGCAACAAAAAACAATTGATTCTTATTGGTTGATAACCATTAAACACACTGATTTGTAACTAAACATTGCTCTTCCTTTCACTAACCAGAAGGATAGCTCTCTGTAAATAGTTAATGAAGCAATGATATAGCTTAACATAGTTTAGGTTTTACATTTTTCCCTTTTTATGATGTTAAAATCACGAATGATGCATTTCGTACTGGAGAAGTATTCATTTTTAACTTGGGATTTGTGTCAAGTGTTCGTTGGACGAAAATTTAGAAAGTGCAAAACCAGCATTTTAAAATGGTGGGTTTTTTTAAATACCTTAAATCTGCTGGATACATTAGGGGGGAAAAAACGTGTTTTATCAAACCATATTTTTCATTTAATATCAAGAGAAATCTTAGGAAGTATTCAGTAGTTTTATTAATTGAACTAACTGTTTCTGATCACCATTTCCTTCAGGAATTTAGAACTAATGGGTCTCGTCCGTTTACACTTTTTTAATTCAAATATTAAAATGGTGTGGCGGAGGGAAGTCAACCTGTTGTTTTGAACTTCAAGATGGTTTCTTGACTCTGGAACATAATTAGTTAAATAAACTGAAATGAGAAAGTATTCTCTTTGCAACTGCAGAGGGAAGCTATTGTGATTAAAAGCTGGTTTAGCCCTTTAACAAGCTCTGGTTTTAGGTGTTTAGCTGGTGACTCCCAGGGCCTGACTCCCTTCAAAAACTTCAGGAGGAAATATGTGCAATCTAACATTTTTATTTCATTTTGATGACTCCAGTGGGAACCTTAGGCCTTATAGGAAGTTTTTGATTTCAGAGATTAAACAAATTTAAAAAAAGATTAAACACATTTAAAAAAAAATTTAAATAAAATTTATATTGATTTTTTTTTTTTACTTTATTTTATTTTATTTTTTTTATGCACCCTGATTTAAAGGGGACTGCAGGTGAATCTGCCCAAGGCATTGCTATCATTGCAAGCAGTAGTTTTACATGCAGGGTAAAAATCAAAGGCAGTTTCAGAGAGACCAAGTATGCTTGTGGAACATATGAAAGAAAGGGTGGAAGAATTTAAGTATAATAAAATCAGCCCAAGTTCCAAGATGCCACTTCAAATAATTTTTGCACATGCTTCTCCAGAAAGAAGAGGAGGCAGAGGAGTCCCTGCATTGACCCTTAGTGGTCAGCCCAAATCCTATTTTCTGAAATGCTTTTTTTCTGCTGCGAACTTGTAATGAAAGGGGGCGGGTGATGCGGAGAATTCACAACTGGCCCTTCCGTACCTTTTGTGAACGTTGCATTGTCCGAGCCTGTAACCTTTTCTGTGCTAATTTCACTGTTTTCATCATGGCGACAAACCTCAATTTTGCCACTTTGTTTCTGTAATTCTAGTTTATGCAAAACAACAAGAAATGTGGTTGCTGCCTAGGCAGAGAGCCAGGCACTGCCAAGGTCTAATCTTGGCATTAATTTTCTGCACCTTTTAGCAGTTCACTTAACCTGTGCACTTTATTTCTGAGTCTCTAAAATGGATATAATAAAGGGTGGCGGGTGTGATTTATTTAACGTTTGTGAAAGATTTGGCAGGTAGAACCAGTGAACTTTGGGGCATAGTGTAATACTTATTTGTTAAATGGGCCACTTTAAAACTTTATTTTTGTACCCTTGTGAAGTTAGTTATGAGAGATGCAGTGATTTTTTTTTTTTTTTTATTGGCTCAGTGATGGGGTTGACCCAAATGTGGTAGTGAGGGGATTTTTTTTTTTATATGCAATTTTAAGATTTCATGAGAGTAGGCAGAATATAAATAAAACATGCTATATAAGTGCCAAGTATTATATCTACGAGGAGTTTGGGAAATTAATAAATCCTGAGGCCTCTTACCATCTTTATTATTCTCCCCTGTATCTTTTCCAGCTTTTTTTCAATATCCTTCCTGTAATATTGTGCACAGGAATGGAGATGTGGCTTTGCCAGTCTTTTGTGTACTGCATGAAAATCTCTTCTGATTTCTTTTCCTCCACTGATATATTCTGGTATCCTGCTGGTCAATACCCGGTACCTCTCCACAGTTTGTTCTTGATCGCTGTGTGGCAGCTTGAGAACAGCGAGGGTGCTACTACACTCCTGAAGTGTCCAGCTCCTTTGTTATATCCATTTTTTGGCTTAAACAGGATATAATACCTTGTTACATAGGATCAGATGACATTTCCATACTCAGCCCAAAGATGAATTTTTGGGGAATATATGGGCCAACACTTGTAACTTGCTCTTGAACTAGGTAGAAGTAGAGGCACCAGGGAGTGGGGTTGGGGGGAGGGTTGGTCTGATCCCATCATCAAGAAAATGATGTGTTGCTCTGGCATAAACACATTAAAAATGGCTGAACTCCAGATTTCTTTGGTGACTAGGTCCTTTCATTATTTACAAGTAAATGCATTTAAAAATGCAGTCATAAATCATTGAAAACCTTCATTTTGTGCATGGTAGTGACTTTGCAAGCAGTGGAAGCAATAATACTCTTTTCCAAGGTGTTGGTGTCTACACGAAACATTTCTAATTTTCTCCACAGCCCGAATTTAGTCCTGTTGGTAATCCTGAATGGGCATCTGTGGAATTTATGACGTCTGCTGGTGAATCTAAGCTTTAACACCTCCAGGTTTAAACGGAGGAACAAAAGTACAGAAATAGAAGTATTACAAGTGAATGTCACTGTATTACCAATGAAATACCTATCAGGAATTTGACAAATTTTATTTTCATTGCCATGTTAATTTATCTGGCTAGTCTGTGTTGCATTCTTCCCCCCTGTAGTTCCTTTTAAATGTGTGTACCAAGAAAAATGGTTACTGTTATACCCGAAATATAGGACATGCAGTATGGATAAATTAACAGCGTTGGTTATGAAGCACAAAGGTGCAGAGAGATGAGCATGGGCTCATATTTTCCAGGACATTTTTCTCCTTTGAATGCTTATCCACTTGCACGGTCCCACTAATGTTGCATATGCACCTCCAGCACTCAGAGTCGGAGGCACTTGCCCCCCGCCGAGCAGCAACTGCGCCGTGCGCATCCCTTGCCTCTACTTCGCTCCACGCTGAAAGTAAACGGGTGAAAACATCCAGGCTTGCAGTTCCCCTTAACTACTTCAGCTTCATCAGGAGCTGCTTCTTTTTTCTGTCCATATCGTGTCTGGCCTAGAGTCTTTTATAAAAACACTGCTTTTATTGTTATCATCTTTTGTACCCATCTTTTGAGAGTTTTTCCTGCCCTTTTTCAGGTTGCTTTCTGATGTTTTTCTTTCTGTTTTGTTCTCTGTTATCCTCTCTGCTTAGACGTAAGGCTTCTTTGGTCTGCACCAAGTACTGCTTCAGCTCCGTGTTCTTCCACCAGTCAGCCAGTTCTCTTGTATTTTGTTCTTTTCTTCTCATCTTTATGTCATTGCTTATCTCAGGTCTCTGAGATTTAATCTGTTGTATACTCTAAGGTACAGAAGAGCACCGTAGGGACCTCTCTTGTCTAGAGCCAGCTGTCGATCTCTAAGCCCTTCTTAGGGGCACGAGACTCCCTGGGGGCGTAAAACTTGCAACCCCCAGGCCAGCTTTGGCCCTTGGTGCCATTTAATCTGGCTGCTGGCCTACTAGAAATTGTGGAAACGGGCTACTGGGCACACAATTCAGGGCTCCTGGACCCTGATAAACAGATACAGCCCTTGCTCATCCTGCAGCCAGTTGGCCCCCTCCCACCACCTGTGTTGGACATATGGATCCAACCCAGGGCCCAGGGAGAGTTTGACATCCTTTCCCTAGACAGTAGAGGTCCTTAAAGCTTCAGGTCAGCCATCTGGATAAACCTGTGGGGCGCAGCCTCTTATCTTGGAGCAGGGCTCAGATACGGCAGAGGTACCACTTAGAGAGCATCCTCTTTATTTGCCTCTGAGAAGTCCTTTGAGTACACATCCAGAGACAGTTCCTGTGGGAGGTCCCTGTCTGAGCACTCATTTTTTACTGCTTCCTCAATTGATTCTCCTTCAGGAAACAGGCAAAGTCAGCATCCACTTCCCCTCCCTTCCTCATTATATTCCCAGACTACAACAAGCCAGTGGGTTCTAGAGTCGGTTCACAGCCTACTTCCCCCTTCCCTTTCTAGAGACCCTTCCATTGAGTTGTTGCTACAAGAGAAAATTCTTCCCTGCTAGGTCTAGGGGTCATAGAGGAAGTTTCTCTGCCTCTTGGAAGGAAAAGTACTTCCCAATGATTATTTCCTGGTTGCAGAAAGAAAAGGGGATGGTGACCTATCTTGGATTTAACACCTTGATCCACAACTTGAAATTCCAGATGGTGTCGTTATCTATCATTAGTAGGCATCTCTTTGTCTTGCAAGGCAATAGAGTCACGCTAAATGAGGTTCCTCATCAGATGTCTTCTTTCTTCTGCACGGTGGACTTTTCTTCATTCAAAAGCCCTCAGTCCGTGCTTTAATAGACTGTTTCCAAGCACTTTGATCATCAGCAGTCTTCTCCCAGTAGTTTGGCATTGCTTTCATATTTCTCTTGGAACTATGTTTGAACCAGAGATAAGGATGTCCACGTGGTCTTCTTTCTGTAGAGTTCACCATACACGATGTCCTTAGGTATACAGCTATCATCCATTCTCCGCGTATGACTCATGACGCTGGCTAAGAGGAGAATGGATGCTCAGAATGGCGGCATGCTGCAAGACCTCTGCGTGGGCAAATTTGTCTTGCCAGGAAATTCCTGCAATGCCGCAAAGGCAGCATAAGTGGAAGCTGTTGAGGCACTTCTCTTGAGTAGAGTCAGTGGTCTAGAATTCACTGCCATGCAAAAGGGTGCCGATGATGCAAGCATGATATACTTTGATTTTGGTCTTGTTCCACACTCATTTGCTCAGTATGCTCATGGTACCTGTTGCTTTGTCAATACAGTTATTCAGTTCAGCCTCAAGTGACAGGTTGTTGGTAACAGTGGAGCCAAATTATATAAATTTACTTACAATATCCAATATGCTTTCACCTGTTATGATTGCTTGTGGTTGAATCGGTGTTCTGTCCCATAATATCAGTCATCTTGATGCTGATTGTAAGACCAAAACCTTGGCAGGCGTGAATGAAGCAACTAATGAGGCTTTGACGGTCACTCTCTTTGTGGGCATCATCAGCAACTAGCAGTTTACGAATAAAAACGTTCTGCACGTTCGCCTTCACTTTAAAGCATGTGAGGTTGAATAAAAAGTCTGTCCCGTCTTGGAGGAAAGGCAGCAGAAGGGCACAGCATCCCCCTTGGCTCTCCAGGGAACTAGCGGACCTCCTGCGTCTTAAAAGGAAGACCTACAAAGGATGGAGAACGGGATCCGCCACCAAGGAGGAATACTCTGCTCTGGTCCGGACCTTCAGAGATCAAACCAGGAAAGCCAAGGCTGCGATGGAACTCCAGCTAGCTACAAATATCAAGGACAGTAAAAAGTCCTTTTTTAGATATGTGGGGAGCTGGAGGAAAAGCAAGGGCAACATTGGACCCTTGCTAAACCAGATGGGACAACTGACAACCGATGCCCAGGAAAAAGCAAGCTTGCTAAATGGGTACTTTGCATCAGTTTTTCAGCAGTCCCATGGAACGCCTCTGCCCACTGTGGGACAGGGGTGCCCAGGTGAGGAAGATTCTTTACCCTCCATCGAAGCTGATCTCATGAAGGAACAGCTTGACAGGCTGGATACCTTCAAGTCCGCTGGCCCTGATGGGTTACACCCAAGGGTACTCAAGGAGCTGGCGAGCATCATAGCTCAGCCCCTGGCCCAGATCTTTGAGAACTCCTGGTGCTCTGGTGTAGTGCCCGAAGATTGGAAGAAGGCCAATGTGGTGCCTATCTTCAAGAAAGGGAGGAAAGTAGATCCGGCAAACTATAGGCCCATCAGCCTGACCTCTATCCTGGGGAAGGTCTTGGAAAAGATTATCAAAGAGGCCATTCTTAACAGACTAGCTGATGGCAACATCCTGAGGGATACCCAGCACGGGTTTGTTGCGGGTAGGTCTTGCTTGACCAATCTCATTTCCTTTTACGACCAGGTGACCTATCACCTGGACAAGGGGGAAGAGATTGATGTCATATATCTTGACTTCAGAAAAGCCTTTGATCTGGTATCCCATGATCACCTCTTAGCAAAACTGGCTAACTGTGGCCTCAACCTCACCACCATCTGCTGGCTGGGGAGTTGGCTCCATGGCAGGACCCAGAGGGTGGTGGTTGATGGAAGTCAATTGTCATGGTGCGCTGGGACCGGTGGGGTCCCTCAAGGCTCTGTCCTAGGGCCTATACTATTTCACATCTTCATCAGTGATGTAGACATTGGAGTCAGCAGCGGGATGGCCAAGTTCGCCGATGACACCAAACTCTGGGGTAAAGCATCCACAGCTGAGGACAGGAGGGTGATCCAGGCACATCTTGACAGGCTCATGAAATGGGCAGATGAAAACCTGATGGTGTTCCAACACCGAAAAATGCAAGGTACTTCATCTTGGGAGGAAAAACCTGCAGCATGCTTATAGGCTGGGCAGTGGTACGCTGGTTAGCACTACAGATGAAAGGGACTTGGGGGTCATGATTGACCACAAGATGAACATGAGCCTTCAGTGTGATGCTGCAGCTAGTAAAGCGAGGAAACGCTGGCTTGCATCCATAGATGCTTCTCAAGCAAATCCTGGGACATCATTCTCCCCTTGTACTCGGTCCTGGTGAGGCCGCAGCTGGAGTACTGTGTCCAGTTTTGGGCTCCACAATTCAAAAAGGATGTGGAGAAGCTTGAAAGAGTGCAGAGGAGAGCCACGCGTATGGTAAGAGGTCAGGAAAACAGACCTTATGATGAGAAGCTGAGAGCCCTGGGGCTCTTTAGCCTGGAAAAGCGCAGGCTCAGGGGTGATCTGGTGGCTGCCTATAAGTTTATCAGGGGTGCTCATCAGGGTCTGGGGGAACATCTGTTCACCAGAGTGCCCTGAGGTATGACAAGATCGAACAGTCACAAACTCCGCCGTGACCGATTCTGGCTGGACATAAGGAAGAACTTCTTTACTGTCTGAGCCCCCAAGGTTTGGAATAGGCTGCTACCGGAGGTGGTTCAAGCACCCTTTGAACGCCTTCAAGACACATTTCGATGCTTATCTTGCTGGGATCCTATGATCCCTGCTGACTTCCTGCCCCTGGCTTCTGACTTCAGATGTCAGAAGCCTCAGATATAGATCCGTCATAGCTGACTGTTCCCTCCATTCCATCATGGAAAGCAGGGAACATGCAGAGACATTTTGGTGGTAACCAGTATTTTCCAAAAATTGGAAGAGGCCTTTTCTGCTGATAAGGTTGAAGCCTTTAGGTCAGTGAAGGCAGTGTAGAGGGGTCTTCTTTGTCCCCTACATTTTTCTTGGATTTGTCAGAGCAAGATCGTATTTATGGTGGACCTTCTCGCTCTCAAAGGTAGACATGGTCAGCAAGGGTCTGAAGTGTTCTGAGCACTACCCCAGCAACGATCTTTCCAACAATACTTAGTAGTGAATATATCAGTAGTTTAGTCACTGCAGTTGCCCTTATTCTTCTACAGAATGACCATTTTGGCACCTTGCATATATTGTGGCACTGTTCCTACTGTCCGGCAGTGAGTAAGAAGCTCCTTTGGGTGTAGAAGAAGCACGGGTTTCTCGCATATGATCACTTGCTCAAATTTCCTGCACTTATCACTTTCATAGGAATGCCATCTTTTCCAGGGGCCTTGCCAATGGCCAGGTTGTCTGCTGTGCCTTACTTAAGCTAAGGTCCTCAGTAGTTAGAATATTATCATCAAGCTCTTCAAAGACAGACAGTGAAATTAAGGATTGTGTCAGTGAGATCATTTTTCCTTGAATAGAGTTCAAGATAATGTTCTACCCATCTTTCCATCTGTTGCTTTCGATCTGTTATGACTTCTCCTGATGCTGTCTCTAACAGAACCGACTTCTTTGCAGTTGGACCTATTGCCTTCTTGATTCTATCACACAAGCCTCTGATTTTTCCAGTGTCAAATGCAGATTTATCATTATTTATAATAATACAAGGAATCATTATTTATCATAAAATCATTATTGTCATTATCTCATCGCTGTAATGGGGTTTGGCTTATATCTTGACCTTCGGGATGATTACTTATTTTATTATTATCCTGACTTTCCAAATACAGGTAGTCCTTGAGTTAAAACGTTTCGAGTTAAAACGTTTCGCACTTATAACATTTATAAATTGACACCCTGTTTCAACTTTATGACGTCAGTTTCGACTTTACAACGCTTGATCCGATGTGACGCCGCGCCAGTAAACAAGTTTGCTGCGTCGCCCGTCTCCCTGGAGAACATCTGTCCAAACTTCCTTGGACACTTTCTTTAAGAAAGCAGATGAGACTTCAGAAAAACCTGCAGCCAAGACTCCTGAGAAGACTCCAGCCAAGAACCCTTCAAAAAGTCTAACCAAAAGCCCTTCAAAATATCCAGCAAAGTCACCTCAAAGAAGTTCTTCCAAATCAAGATGATTGCTATTTACAATATAAATACATTAATGTAGCTATATTACTCATCTATAATTGATTGATGATCAATTTCTGGGGTATTTTTGGTGAAAATAGGGTATCGGACCATGGTTCAGGAACCAATCCCCCATTTATAACATTTTCTTAGGAGAAAATTGGTTCCGAGTTGCAACGTTTCGACTTAAGACGTGGTTTTCAGGAACCAATTGCGTCGTAAGTCCAAGGACTGCCTGTACCTTTACTTCATGGTGAGCCAGGAGCATTACCGATACGAGGGCGTTCTGTTCAGCCTCTCAGCAGCCCACATTTTCACCATCCTTTAGTAGTAGAAGCAGTCCATCCTCAACTGGACAATGAGATGGTGTAGGAAAGTCCCTTGGAAAATATGTCAGAGGACCTTTGTACCACCTGATACCAGTTCCAAGGCTGGTATTTCTAGGGTCCAGGATTCTTTATTGGTCAGAGCCTACCTCCCTGGAGACTGGTTCCAGTTATCACTGGTCTCATCCTGCAGGTCCAGATCAACCTGGCCCTGTTTGTTTAGCTTACACACTGGTCCCTTGCACCTGACTCAGAGTGTATGGCAGACTCCAGCTGACATGAATGTAGGCATCATTATAAGCCTTTTATTCCTGAGGGAGAAGCCTCTGGGAATTTACATTTTGGTGTTCTCCCAGTGGTCAGATCTTCTCTGCCGTGATGAAAGAAGCCATCCAGTATATGCAGAGGAATCCCAAGTCTCTGGTCTCAGCCATCAGTGGGCACATGAACAGGTGCTTCAGTGCAGGAGTGGAGAGTACACATCAGCAGCATTCATATGCAATACTTCTGGTCTGTCTGGGAGGTGAGGCTCTCCAGCAACTTCCTACATGGTACCAAGAACACATCAAAAAGCCTTACACCACGTCCAGAGGCATCGTCTCTAGATTATAACAGATTAGATCAGCGAGGGCCAACCTTTTTGGCAGGTGTGCTATAAATTATCCCATGTGCTCCCCAAATGCCATTCTGATTCCCTTTTCGTGACTAATTTGCTCCCTGCCTGATTTGCTGCTCTGCTTTCTGCTCCCTGCCCTGGCTGCCCTTTCCCCTATCTGCCCTGTGCCATGCACTTGTGGTGCACATGGTACAGATTGGCCACCCTGGATTGGATCATAATATTACTGCAGTATTCAACATCAGCATAAAAGGGAGAGCACCAAATGTCCTCTACCCTGCCCCCTCCAAGGAGGTAATCAGCTTGTCTTCTTTTTTTCACTTGCATAGAACTAAGCCTCATGAAAAAATCCCACTAGCTTTTTATTTCCTTGGCCAAAAGATCCACAGTGAAGCTATTTCAGCCAAGAGACTTTCCAACTGGACACTGTACCATGTAGGAGACCACAAACATCAACCCACCGATGCGGGTCAGAGCTTATTCAGCAAAACACCATTGACTTCGGGGACTTCCTTATGGCACATCCCTATACGGACATCCATAAGGTGCTCCATATATTCCTTTTCCAAGTGCAGTGCCGTCATGGTAAAGCAGATGCCGTGCTTCGTAAGGCTCTCACGTAGTCGTTCATTTAGGACTCAGAGGTTCTTGTCCAGGTGAGTGCACGCTCTGGAGTCGCTTGACTTGGAAGCGTGTGTATGGTTAACCACTCAAAGAAGAAAGAAGTTACTTTCAGAAGCCGATGCTCTTTGAAAGGTGTCGTCTGTATGCATATGCCGCATCCCACCCTCCATCACCTCTTCATCAAAATCCTTTACATTCTGGGATTGTGGGGGTAAGAGACAGCAGAGGAATGAGAAGTGTGCGTTGCCCTTTATACCTGCGCCGTGGAGCAGAAAGAGAGGCAGGGTGTGTGTTGTGGGGGTGCTGCCAAGACCAAGAGCCCCTGAGCTCAAAAGATTGAGGCAGAAGCACACCTGATGTTTTGTTGAAGAACCTCTGACCCTCATTGGTGGGTTCATGTTAATGGTCTCATCTCAAAGAGCTCCACTATTGGAAAATGACTTGTCTTTCTGAAGGTACTCTGTATCATTTAGGCTGCTGGTACTGGGTGTCCTCATCACCACAGTAGTTGAACCCATTGCAATCATAGATGCATTCATTTTTGCACCCTTCTTTTTACAGATGGAGAGTGGAGGCAGGGAGTAGATTAAATTACTTGACTTAACCAAAATCACTTAGTTTTGTGGCGGTGCTGGGACATGAACCCAGAATCCCAGTTCAGGGCCTTATCCCTTACAGTCTCTTTCTTGCTTGGGTCATCACTTTCAAAAGTCCTAGTTAGACCCCCAAAAAGCGGTGCAGTCTGTTTTGCAGAAATACCAACCACTTACAGCCGGTGCTGAAGAGAAGTTGCTGAATGTAATCAGCAGTTTATGCAGGCAAATAAGTTTTGGTATCTAAATTTCCTTTTTTTTTTTTCCTGTGCTTTATGCATCTAGATTTCTCCCAGGAAACCTGTTTTTTTTTTCCTTCAAAATATTATTAAATGCTTTTTCAAAGTGTAATTAAAAGTTGTTAAAAGTTACCGTAGCATTCTGAGCAGCCCGGGTCCCATCTATGAAAATTAGTGACTTTTTTTTTTTTTAAAGGAACTCATAATTGTTCTCTTAGGACACATCTACACATCGCCCTGCTTTAGTACTTCCTTTGGGAAGTATGGACAGTTCCTGTGCCATGCTCATGGCGCATGGTTAGATTTCACCACTAATTGCCATCGCAGCAAGCAGTACCAGGGGCGTAGCTGGCGCGACATAGCTGGCAATCACGTGTAGACCTGCACGATCGCTACGTCACCCTAGGACGACATGTAGACGTGCCCATAAGGTCGGAGTCACAGGAACGTAGAGAGGTTTCTGTTAAGGTTTCAACCCTGGTACTTTATTAGAAATTAAATTAAATGCATCTGCACATCTAGACGAAGCAGTCGCCCATCTCGGCTGTCCTTTATGCCGGGTGAAGTAAGAGTTGTGACAAAACTCCTGTGTTGGGTTTTCACTGCTGTCAAGTCCATCTTTGTCTTCACTGTCAGGTCAGTTCAGGGATCAAGTTGGATCTGCTGGTGCCCTCAGAAATCCAGCGTGGCTTGTTGCTGTGGGTAGCTTGTTGGGGAAACCAGTGTAGTTCCAGGTCTTGCTGAGCAGACTCTCAGGAAAGCACTAAAAGCATACGACTGCTGAAGATTGGCTGATACTGACTTTAATAGGCCCTGGAAGGACAAAGCTGTGCTGAATCGTGAGCTGCAAGCCACTCTGCACTCATAGCAGGGAGGCTGTAGCATCTCTTAGCTTACCCGCAGGTTGAGGGATTTGGCTCTTGGAGGTTTTGCTGTGGCTTGCATCCAGGCAGCAAAGAAAGGAGCTGTCCAGAGGATACTTTGCTGTTAATGCATGGTACTGAAAATGTGCTTTCGATACCTTTCCCTGGGATCACGTCCACAGCCCGCTCTAGGTGCACCCATAGTCTCCTCCGAGAATCTCCTGCGCTCCAGGCTCTCGCTGGCACTCCCACATAAGTACCCGCCGTGGGACTTGCATGCACATAAACCATTGAAAACTCAGTCTGTGGCACTTGAAGTAATTGTGAGGTCTCCAAATTGCATGCATCTTTTAAGCAGGCTCTGTGACACAACACTCTGCATATGTCCCAAGAAGCTGAATTTTGGTTTCTTTAGGAGCCATAGCTGGATTTCCTGGGTTTTAAGCATCTACATTTTAAACTCAGGATTACATTTAGGTGGGTTGATTTTTGTCACTGTGCTGTTTTGCTTTGTTTTCTGTTTTTTTTGGTTCATTCTGAATCTTTGTCTGCTGGCAACATTTATTTTTCCTTTATGGGTACAGATCAGCAAAGTGACAGGATTTCCAGGGACAGTCACGGGATTGCATGCCCCTAGCACCGAGAGAAATCACAGTTCACCTCTGTCACTAGCACAGCGGGGTCCACACGACCAGGGGGACAATGAGAAGCTGGGCTCTTGTGCATGCAAATAAAAAACCACGCAAAGCCCCAGCCCACTTCATATCCTTATTTCCCATCTTCGGTTGTTTTTTTTTTTGAGCTGAAATCAAGATTCAAATTCTCTTGAATCGTTCTAGAAACCTTGACGTGTTTTCGGGTTTTGGGGGGTGGGTTTGGTTTTATAACTTCATCGATGACGGAGCGTCCTTGAAAGTCTCAATCTCCTGTTAGCTTTAGAGAACAACTTTCCTGAAAATCACATTGGCATTACCCCAGGCACAGCTTTTGATTGTCCTTCCTGTTTGATTTCAGAAGGTGACCGGTTACTTATTTAAACCAGCCGTTGGTTGAATAAACTATAGCATCTTATTACAGCGCTGGAGTGTGAAGCAAGTTGTTTAGATAAGGGAGTCTTAAAATGCTGCTGTTGGGTATATTTACCTTTAAAAAAAACTCCTCTATTGATTATTTTATCAGGATTATCTGATGTTGTGTTCTTCATTTTCTCTCTGAATTCACACTTGCAAGTTTTTATTTCTTACTGGATGGATGGCTATTCCAGGTTCTGTCGTATATGCGAATGTCCCCAAAATGTTACCGGGAGCTTCCAGGTTGTACATCTAGTGTGATACGTTTCAACGTCTCTATTTTACACGTTCAACTTTTTCAAACTTTCTCCGAACTTTCAGCTGACTTGTAAATAATCAGGTTCTCTTGTCTCTCTTTGCATGCACATATTTACATCGTTTAACTTTTCATCCCCTTCATGTTAAGTTTGCCTCTGTTATGTTGGGTTAGGTTTTTTTTTCAGTTGAATTCTCATAAGTTTTCTGGGAAGGCAGCTGAAGCGAATGCTGACCCCTGTTAAAAAAATGTTTAGAGGTTCCCAGATGGAGAGCGCTGTCCCTAGTCCTGGGTATTACAGTTGGCAGGGGCATGTGACATCTTTCCTTAGATGCTATATTGCATAGATGCTGTATTTTTGAATTACCGCACAAGGCAAATCTTAGTGTTTGCATTGTGTGAACCCTTTCTCTTCTCCATTGTTTGGTGTTCATTGGCGCTGTACTTCAAGCCCACCTATATGTCTCTCTCCTCCACCTCCTTACTTTGTTCCAACAAACAACAAATACTGTTTGGTCCTAAAATGTATCTTAATTTTATTTAGTGATAAAAGAAACATCTTTTTTTTTTTTTTAATCTGCTTTTCTACTCATTTGCTTGGTCCCCTGTGAAAGAATGGAAAAGGAAAATGAGGTGGAAGAAAATGTCAGGTTGTAGTTCACAGGCAGCAGCATCTAAGTGGCTTGCTATAATCATATTAGGGTAGAATTAAACTGAATTCTTTATTTTATACTGTAGTGGAATAGGACTGTTCCTGATTTCCCCCCCCCCCTTGCTTTGATGATTAGTGTGAAAACTCAAACAGCATAAATGATAGAGCTCTGCAGCAGTGCACTGAGAAACTGGTGTGAAAAAGGTCTGAGTTAGAGTTTTGTGTCCTTGCACATGAAAGCTCTGGTGCTTTCCTAATAGACTGAAAATGAGACTACTGCTGCTTTATAAGAGGTCTGTTCCAACCACATTGCTCTGCAGCTTGGCAGATGGTGGCACGTCAATGGTTTCATATTGATTGGTTGAATTTGCCTCAGGGTAACAGGAGTATGGGTCCTTAAAAATGTGCTTCATGGGTTTTTTTTTCTTTTTCCCTGTTTTTTTTTTAATTTAAATATTTCTCTTTAAATCAGAGGAATGGTGGTAATCAAAAACCTGAGGTTACCTGGAAGTAAAATACCCTGAAAATAGATTCTCACCAAGACCAGCAAGCTAAGAATATTTTATTTACTAAATGATTACGTTTTAATGTTAGAGAAAGTGACACTTTTAATTAGTGCTCAAGACATATGGTGAGTGAGAAAATAAGCTTATTTCATACAACCAGAAATTGCTGCAAATAACCTTTCTCCCATATAAGGAGGAGTGGCTTGAAACTTAATATATTCAAGGAGGTTATGTTGTAAGTCAGCACCTAATATTATAAGTCAGCACCTAACATTACTTAAAGGCCCAAGGTGGGAGGTGAGGAGTACTATGGGGCATAAGCATTGCCTTAACTCTGTTTTTTAAAATCTTCATGTAGATACCGATATATGAAAAATGCCTGATTGTTCCAATAAATACACATGGTTATAGTTAGGTTTTTAAAAAGAAATAAAATAATGTGACCGTAACCTTATAGTTAGGTGTTTTTAAAGAAATAAAATAACGTGACCTTTACCCCTATGCAGAACCTTTCTGGGTCCTGCTGTCACTGAACTGGTTGCAAACGTCCATAGATTTCAGTAGGATTCACTCTCGCCCGCGATAATAAGATTTTTTGTGTTTTTTGTCTGTCTTTCGTTCTCCCGCACACTACTGCTTTGTGGTTTAAACGTTAAAATGGTAGTTGCGAGCTCGTCAGAGCAGGAGAAAGTCTTTATTATGTGTCTGTACAGCGCCTGGCGCAGCGGAGCCTGGGTCTGTTTTGGGCTTTTGGATACTGCTAGTGAATGCAGTCACTTTGCGTGGTGGTAGACATATTCTTTACTGCAGTGATCTAAAGTAAAAGAGAAGACATTTCTACATAATGTATAGAGTGATAGGAAAGGTTGGATAAGCAATTTCCAACGAGTTTTCCTTAGTTGCGTTATTCCAGAAAACTGAGACTGTTATAAACCATCAAAGCCCAAGCCTAGACCAAAAATATCAAAAATCAACACAAGCACAAGGCATCACTTTGTTGATCATAACACTATTTTGGTAACTAATCTTGCATTTCACCCAGGGAAGTTGCAGTTTGTTTGCGAGCAGACCCCTTCCTCCTTATTAATAATCTCTACTGAATATTGTGCTTGTGTTTTCTTGAACCAGTTTATCATCCTATATGCGATATAGCCTACATCCCTTTTTCTTTGGACCGGTAGACCATTTGCACCAATATTGTTCCTTTAATTCTGTTTCAGCCTCTGCACTGATTAAGTTCATTTTTGCTCATTGATAGGCTTATGTGTAATTTTTTAGATCCATGATTAAGATTTAAAAAAAAAAAAAAAAAAATTCTCTGCTGCGAGTTGTGGGGTTTGTCGGGGTTTTGTTGGCTTTCTCAGGGGAGGAGGCGGGGACTGAAAACAATGCAAAAATTCATTTTTACTTGCAAAACCATGGGCTCTTTCTGTTCTGGATCACAACCGAAAGCGATTCCAAGAAAAATCTTTTAAGATGGTTACTTGAGTCGTGCACACTGCCCACCTGGTGGCTATGGAGTGAACTGTTACTTTAAAGAATAGTTTAAACAACAGCCATGTTTGGGGCAGGCTAATCTTGCAAAGAGAGCAGTACATATAACGGGAGTCTACTGTGTGTGTGATAAGGGGGAAATTCAGCTCACTGCCTAGATGTTTTAATGTGCGAACTCTAGGGAAATAACATATTGACTATTCTGTTGTGCGCAGGAAAATTGAAGAACCCTTTGCAGACAGAGGGCTTGCAAAGGATTCTTTCTGTTGCTCTTAAACCCAAATCTGTGGCAAGATGTTTGAAATCAGCAGGACGCTTAATGCTGCTTTGTTAAATAATGAGGTAATATTTTGTGACTTTTTTTTTTTTTTTCTGGGCAGCATCTGTTTTTTGGGGGGGTTTTTTCTCCTTTTTTCATATGTTTGGGAAGGATTCCGTGTAATCTTAGGAAAGTCAGAGATGATGAAAAAAATCATTCTTCAATTTTTTTTTTTTTTGCTTTTTTTCTTTTTCTTTTTTTTTTTTTTTCCCTTTCGATGCTTTTGGAGAATTGGGTTGTCTTTTTATTTGTGGTTTCAATCGGCTGCTGTTGCCTAGGACATGATGCCACGTAAGGCTTCTAAACTGCACAGAGTAGGTAGTTATTAACGCTGAATTGGCTTCTGGTATAGTCCATCTGGGCTCTGTACGAGAGAGCTTGCTAGCGGCTACTGATGCTAAGATACCCGCAACCTTTGGGATGTATGCATGGTGGAGAGGGGCTGAGTGATATGAGATCACTTCTTTTAAGGGAAACTGTCATTAATGAGTCAAGAAACTGCTCATTTATGGTAAGGAGAGAGAGGGGGACAAACAATCCTGTGATTTCATTTTGATATTGGATTAGCTGTTTGAGACAAGTTTCTTTTTGTGGGGATGGAGGCTTGCATTAAAATATCGCTTTGCTCAGAGGCTGCCTGGCTGATTCTGGAGAGCCGAGATTGAGAATTTGATGCTTTACAAATGTGTCACAACTGTGATGCGGTGGTCAGCCACTTGCACCGAAAGATGAATGGTACTATTGGAAACCCGATAATAAGGTTGACTTTTTCAACAATAGGATTCTGCCTTTGTCTTTAGAGAGAGGCCTCTGAGGACATTTGTGCATTTGGTTTTAGGATTCCTCTGAAAGATTTAGCATGTGTCTTTTTTTTTTCCCCCCCTCTTTTGGATAAGTGATCAATATACAAAGTACATGGATTTTTAAATTGGCAAAACAGCGAATTGTTCAGGACTACAATGTGCAATTATCATTTTTAAAAAATGGCTGAATCTTTTGACATGCATGACATTAATTTATAGCTAACAAAGTGCGTTGAAGTTGAAAAGAAAAAAAAAAAAGATTTCTTTAACCCTTGTTCATTTTCACTAACCCTTGAAGAAACCTTAAGTAAAAATTTGCATTACAAATTAAAGTTTAATATTCAATGGGGTGTTTTATTTTTCCACTAGACTATATGGTAATATAGTAGCTATGCAGCATTTTGATGCTGGTGAATTCACCCTAGTAGTTCAGTTGGTGTTTGAGTTGCATAGGGCGAGTTAGGGAGCCCATCCTACAAACCATTTTAATCTTTGCTAGCTTTTACAAAGCAACACATATTTTAAAAACTATTGGGTGGTGAGAGAAATCCTCTGCAGCCATTTGAATTGTTCATAATAGATTTAGATTGAATTCAGTGTTTTACTCCATGAGTAGAAGGGTTTGATTTCTTTTAAATGAGGTTTTTTTTCTGCTTGTTTGAGTTATTTATATCTACATTTTAAAGCTTAATATATTTCCTCCAGTCACTGGTATAAGCTGTGTATTTTTTCTGTGCATGCGTCTGTGCTTTAAAGAAATTTTGCAACGTGTGCAGTGTCGTTTGCAAGATTAACAAACCTGAGTTAATATTTGCATTTAAAAAGGCCTTTCCTAAAATCAGTGAGTAGATATTTGGGAACGTTTATAATATTTGAAAACCAGGTTTTGTTTCTGCAGAGAAGACCTAGGTGAGCATATGCCATGGCCCATGCTAGTGTTCTCCGCAGGTTTTCCGTTTTTTTTTTCTGTTGCACACTAGAAATGCTTACATTACACTAGAGCTTTTTAAAATATTTTCTTTTACCCGAGACCTCGGTGATAAAACAAAACGGTTAAATTCCCAGGGTTGCAAAGAATAAAAGTTGGTAGGTTTAGACTAGGTAAATTTTAATTTGAGGTTAGCTGCAAATACAGCACACCATGCCTTATTATATTGGATCCTAGGTATTAAAAAAAAAGTCCTTAAGTGGTTTTCTTGAGGAAGAAGAGAAAAATAAATATTTCCTAATTAATGACATTTCCCCCCTCCCAAAAAAAAAAAAAATCCCCCCGAGTTGCCTATTAGTGAACTGTTCTTGTTTATCATTGGAGTTGTGTTGCTTTCTCAGAACAAGAAAAGGATGCGTGTTTCCTGTAGAGTTATAAACACCAAACGTTTATAATTCTCTTTTTCGTAAATCTGAAGAGTAATGAAGTGAGGTAGCTGGAAAAGGATAAAATACCTTTATTGTGCTTTAAATGCTCTGATAAATAATGCCCGGTATATTTTAGCGACACCGTTAAGTGACAGCAACGTCAAACCTACTTTTTAAAATGTATGCATTTAAAAAATCTTCCTGCTAAAAGAAAAAAAAATTTTTTTGATTATTAAAACCAATAGTACCTGAGAATAAATGCAGTTAAAATGCACATTAAAGTGCTTTTGTCATATCTTTAAGCCTAGAGGCAGATCATTAAATATGCAATTCTCCGGAAAGCAACTGTCGAGAAAGATAAGGTGGTTAAAATACTCTAGACCTCAAAGCCACACATGCAAGAGGTAAGAAGATGTAGTCATTGAAGCATGGCTGAGGTATGACACCTCCACGGCGGAGGTTTATAAACCGGAGATGTGGCCTGCAAGTGCTACTGTACTTGTGGGCTGGGGAAGAGGTAAAAATACATGTATGTATGTTGTTTCTTCAACTGGGCCTTAATTACTAGACACAAGCAGCAGTTCAGAAATCTGGTCTCTGTTGTTGTAGAGGTCACCAAATCATTAACATTGTCAATCTGGCACTAGCTAATTTCAATAGCACCTGATGTTGCAACGCCTCCTTTAGTTTCCCCAGCCAATCAGATTCTGGCTTCAGCTGACAGATGGTCCCATAAATGGATGTAAAAAGGAGAAGCTGCAAGCCAATTTCAGCAAGGCTGTGTTCAGTTGTTCTTATCTACATCCTCGAATCGGGGGGCTTCAGCACAGTGCGCTTTTTCTTTCTTTTTTTTTTATTCTTTTGCCGCACAAACGTCCGCACTGTGCTTTGTGGATCTTTTTAAAAAAATAAATAAATCCCTGAAACCTTAGCAAATCTTTAGAAGAGTTGAAGCCTTTCAAGACCCAATATTTGCTATTAAGAATGGTTATGGTAGGTATTAGTAGATTTCAAATATGATTATAGCAGTTTTATATATATATATATATATAGAGATGTAGATATATAGTTTTCCCCCAATCTGCCTCATTATCTGTTTTCACATGAGTTTAGCTTGCTGCGACTGGTTTGTTTCTACATTTTTCTTCTCTCTGTCTGTCTGTCTGTCTCTCTCGTCTCTATTGCCTGCATATCCTTTAATAAAGGACATACTTTGTCATTGTAAGGTAATTGCGATTTCTCTCCGAATAAAGAAAAGGCTCGTTTCTAATGCACGGCTGTGTGTGGCTAACTGTGAAATGCTAAAGGAAAAAAGAGGCTTCAGTGGGGTGTGTGTGTGTGCGTGTGCAAGGGGGGGGGGTGTACAGTTAATTTCCACCTTGGCATGTTGGAAATACAAATGCAGAGCAGAGTCCTTGGAAAAAAGCCTCAAGACTGGTAATTTTGTTTTGGTGGACTGCGCAATAGGTATGGTAATTTTTAAGAGAGTGATTTATATGAGCTTCAGTAAATGCTGCATATTGTATTTCAAAGAGTTTCCTGTCATGACCTCATAAAAAGAGGAGGAGGCTTGTATGTGTTGCAGCGCCTAGTATATGTCGATTTTTGTTGCATCGTTGGGCAGCCGTACTGTAAGAAGGAATGTCAGCTTTTACATAACGCTCTTTTTGCTTTTGACACCGTGAGGGGCTGTAGGGGTCCATCTTTGTAATCACAGATGGAGTGGAATGGCTTGAAAATGGTAAGTGAACGCTGAGAGCTGGTTGCAGATTTCGTACCGTTTGCGTGCCTTGTGCATGTCTTTTGTGTAGCATCGTAGCTCGGGAGTTGGGAATAAAATCCCAGATCTTTGTTTATTTTTAGGAGGATGCGTACGTGTGTGTGTGTGTGTGTGTGTGTGTGTGTGCATGCATTTAATATACCTTAGTGTGATGGCACTTCACACTGTTTCCATTGAACATTGCATTTCAGTCTAGCAAGGATGGTCTCTGCTGACAGTCACAATGTCATTGTGCTGTGTGCCCATCGGCTCAGGCAGCAGGCGATGCCTTTTCATTCGCATTTGTGCTCTACGAGGGGTTCATGAAATCATTGCATCTAAAAATCAAGCATTGTTTCCTTTAAGCTAGTGCAAGAGTGAAGCAGAAGGGTGTGCGCTTTTTTTTTTTTTTTTTTAATGCTGATGGAAATCAAAGCCATTTCTGTGAAAATAGTATTTCTATTTTTAGCGTATTCTTCTGGCAATGAAATCAGAAACTACTCGGCTTATTCCTCCTTTATGTTTTCCTTACAGATTGTGCAAAATGGCATGATCAAATCCAACTATTGCCGACTTTGAATTTTACAGAACAGTGCAATCCAGGGGCGGGGGGGCGGGGAGGGAGAAGAAAAATCTTCAAAATTCATATCACCCCTGCTAGTTTTCTTTCAATTGAACGTTTTACAGACTTTCACTGTGGATATTTATTATAACTGGGAAACAAAGCTACGGTCTTTTCCATTCTTATAGGATTGTCTTTGTCTAGCTGCTTGTTTTGATGGGTGTAAAACAAATAAGATTAGACTGAGCAGCCGAACTGAAAGCGATAGCTGGGAGGAAAAGCCAATGAAAGGTTGCCGGGGAAACGAGCATAGGGGAAGCTGAGTGGGGGAGCAGGTGGCAATCATGTGGGAATACTGCAAACAGTGTAAAAAAAAAAAAGAAAGAAAAAAAAGCCAAAAAAAAAAAAAACCCACAAAAAACCAGGGGCTACCTCGATTATCTTTGCTGTTCTTTGTGGTAGTCACAACTTTAATTATTCTTTATAAATAGGTGTTAATTACATTTCTGGCTCAGGCTTACAGTGATTTCTGGAAATCTATTTTTAAGCATCTGTTCTTTCTTCTCTGCAAAAGTGGGTTAGCATTTTTTTTTATTTTTTTTTTTTTTTGTATTCCTGCCGTGAAATTGTACGTGCAAAAAAAATGGCAAGGCATCCTGCAAGGCAGTATTAAAAAAAAAAAAAAAAAAAAAAAAAAAATGTAAATTATATTGAATGAAGTTGACAGAGGTATAATAGTGAACTCCCACAGCTGATCGCTTCTGCAAATCATTTCTTAGAATTTTCCAGCAAATGTCCCTATGAGAACAGTAGGTAGAGTGAATTTACCCTAAGCAGTGATTTTGTGTTAAGTGATATTGGTATTTTTGCAAAATCAAACGGTTCTATGGCAGAAGCATCAGTTCAGGGGAGTTCATCGTATCCTACAGCGTTTGCGCCCACCAGAATTTATTAAAATAATGAAACTGTCCTCCCTTGTCCTCCCCAGCCCCACCTCAAGCCACACCATATTATCTACCTGCTCAACAATATCCACTTTCAATCTCGACCCGGGTACATCGCTTTTACTTTTTTAAAGGATCGTGCATCTTTTGCTAATTGCTCTGGGATGGTGTGATATGGGTGGGGGGGCACAATAATGTGGCAGAGCAGAAGTGCATCTTTAAAAAAGGGGATGGGTGCCAGGAGTGTTTAGAAGCGTAGTAGCCTGGTAAGTCGTAGCTGGGAGAAGAAAAGGTATAAAAAATGTGCTTGCCCAGAAAACGTTCATCCATCACACATCAGGAGGCACAGGAAAAACGTTCTGAGGCTAGAGGACATGCCTCGCTTCCTGTCTTAAGAATTTCCCGATTTTTGGTCGATTCGTTTTCGGGCGTGTGCGCTTTGCTTCCAGCGTTCAATTCCGATGGGAATGTTGGGTGTTAAGTTTAAAGGGAATATGCGAGAAATGAAATCGCCCTTCTAATTTGCTCTCTTTTAAGTCAGGCTTGTGCTGCGGTCTTTTCTTTAAGGAAGTAATTGAATGGCCCTCTGTAAACTGCAACGCTTTTTCTCTGTAGGGGAAGACAAATTTGGAGGTTTTTGTTGTCTGTGTGCATGTAAGAGCTGAAATGTCGTGCATGTGTGTGCACACACAGAGGCACCACATAGACACGAACAGATGTAATATGGGAGAGAGGAAAATAATATTCATTCTGTCCTCGGATCAGTGATGTTATATTCTAAAACTATGAACTTGGGTCGCGAGAATAAATTAGGATGGCTTTGATCAGGCACAGCTGCATTGTTTGAGGGTCGCAAGCAGCCAGTGCAGCTCTATGTTCATTTTCTGTCCAGCTTAGGATTTTGACAAGTATTTAAAAATAAGGAAATCCTGATTTTTCTTTTTCTTTTTTACAAAACATGTTTCTCCCCCCGATCTCCCGCTTTTCTTTGTTTTAAGATTATATTAATGAGCACAGCCTGCATGTATGTAGCGACATTCTCTCCTTGCACGTTGGAGAGCACATAGTGTAGGCAAATAGCAGTTAAATAAGTGAAATGTCATCTGAGATTGCCACGGATATTTATGTATAAACCTGTAAAATGTAAAGCCTTTTCCTGTATAAGGAAAACATGGAGAAAATATAACTGTTTTGTTTTTTTTTCCTATGGCAATATATGTGAAATTCTTACCTTGGTGAGGATATACCCCAAAAGGATGGAATTTTGCATGTAAAGTTGTTGGCCCCAGACATCAGTTTAAAATGACGTTGCCAGAGACCTTCCTGGTCAAGTTCCCATGTTAGATACAGAAATGCTCTTCCATTATTGACTGAGTTGGCAGCGTTCTTTGCTTTCCTTTTCTCTCTGTTTTACCTTTCTGTGCTTTCTCAGATGAAGTAAACCCAAGTTGTTGCTGACTTATAGTAAGACAAAGGACAGTTAAAAACGAGCTGCAGGAGGTTTTATTTGGAAATCCCTTTTGAATGGGCATGGAAATACTCTGACCATCTTTATTAGATCCTGCTAAAGGTTTGGGTTCTTATTGGAGGAAATCTAGTTGTTGCATAAAAATGATATGTTTTTAGTCTTATTAGTTATTTTTTTTTAAAAGAATGTCTTCTAGATTCTGGGGGATTCTTTTCTCATCCCTCCCCTGCTTAGTATGCTGCTGGGAGTACTCATTAAATGAAGGCTGTTTTCTGCATGTGATTGCCATACTACTTACCCATTATCTGGTGGTGGACAGTGGTGTTAGCTTTTGTCTGAAATTGCACATTATTGTCTTGCATTTCCTACCAAGGGGATTTGTTGTGTTCCTTGGTAATTTCCACTTTCAGAAAATTTCAAGCGATACCACAGGCAAGACATGAGCAGTAGGAGAGAATATGAGATATAGGCAGGAAGAAACCCAGAACTTCAAATCCGCTTGTCTGTTCCAACAATCTGTGTCTACCAGACAACTAATTTACATGCCTGGACACATTAAAATATACATTTGTTTGTCTGTGGGACAGCCGACTGGATACACTCCGATGCACTAGCAAATGCTGCAATGCAGTATTTTTTTCAATGTCATTGGGGTTTTTGGGGGAGAAGAGGCGCAAACAGTCTTGCTATGAGCAAGATGATGTTGAAAAGCATGGTACCTCTGTAGGTGAGAGGCCAGATTTCACAAAATTTGCTAATCTGTGTTAGAAAGTCACCCCTCCTCCACTGCTCGCTCGCTCTTTCTCTATGCGAGATGGATGGAAAGAGGGATGAGCGTGTATTTGTACAAGTCTGTTTGTGCATATATATCTTCCCGTCGAATTTGTACATGTGAGAGAAAATGCAGGAATTCATACGAGAACAGAAAGGGCATTCACTAAATGTAAGATATAGCATGGTCTCATTCGTGTAGTGCAAAGGTCAATACTTATTTTGAGCCTAAGACTTCCAAGTAACTTTATGGCTTTATTGGCATGCATTTTTTGTCTTCCTAGAGCATTATTTGTAGAGCAGAAAATGATTTCTCTGCAACAAGTACAGTATATCTAATCCTACTACAATTAGCATTTTCTCTATATAAATGCTTAATCTTTGCATCTGAATGTATTTAGCCATTGGGATGATGCAAAGCAGAGGAGTGGGGAAACTGGAAATTCAAACACTTTTTGCTTGCTTTTCTTCCCTCCCTATCCTTCCCCCCCCCCCCCCTTTATTTCAAATAATCCATCTTTACTTTCTAAAATCCCAGAATATTTTAGGTGCAGGGGGCTTTTATAGGTCACTAGCTTTACAGCAAGAAAAAGAAAAGGAGGCAAAAGAAGTCTCAGTATGTCACAGGCAGTAATTGTCTAAAATTAGCCATCTAGAAAAGGAAGGAAAGGCTTGAAGGGAAGAGAATGAGGCACAAACATGTGAAACCGCACCGTGCTAGTCTGGGAGATAATGAGTGATAAATTTGAACTGGTGCAGTGCCGTGATGCCCATTAATTTCTCAAAACCTTGACTTTGTAGATTTGTTACTTAGTTTGTTGTTCACACCTTTAATTATACCCGGTTTTGGATGATAGCTCGGGGCACCAGCGATGAGCCCTTTTGTTTGTTGTTTACTTAATTAAGTATTCCGGCAAAGAGTTCACAATAGCTTGGGAACATCGGTACTTTGAAATGGGATTGTAATAAGAACACGCTTTTAATTTTCATAACCACTTGATATTGTCTTCATATAACATTTACATTATTTGCATACATTCATTAAGAAAGAGCTCCGTGGTACTGCTGTTCGGCTCCTTTTTCTTTTTCTGTAACGACAATCTGTGTTTGCCCTAGCCATTTCCAAGCTTTTATCCATATCGTATCTTTGGGGCCTCATAAAGCAAGGAGGAAGCTGAGAGGCATTCTTACCTATTGTTCTACCCTTGATTGTGTCTTTGCACGAAGACAGTCTCCCTAATGAAGAAGGTAATCTATAAGAGCCAGGAAATGCTGAGAATCAGGAAGGAATCCTTAATTAAATTTCACGAAGAGACAGTGAGAATGTGGGGGGTGGGAAATAGGGTCAGTTAAATGGTCGTGCGTGCTTTCTGGAGACTAGCTACACAGGAAAATGCAAGGCTGGCTTTGACAATATTTGGAGTCATGATGTATATAAAATGCTGTAGTACTCCCTTGTTGCTAAGGCGCACACAATTGTGTCAGACATGCTGCTGTGATGGGCAAATGATGTGTCCTTGAACTCTCTGAAAAAAATTCCCCCCCCCACTCTCTCAGTTTCTTTTTTATTTAAAATAGATTTATATTAGCAGAAAACAACCCATAATGAAAAATACCGGTAACATCCAATCTAGGATATGTAGTGCATGTGCTTTGAAAAAAGATGCAAACGAATGTTGAAGTTGTAGTGTAATTTGTAAAGCTGCAAGAAAGTTGCGTGCAAAACGTGTCCGTGATTGTGTATGCTAGTAGTGGACAGTGACATTGTTGGTGGCTTTCCAGTAGTAAAAGTGTTTCAGTCCCAATCGTTTAATAGCATCGTGGGTGGATTTGCTAAGTGCTGGGAAGGATAGTCAAACACCATCCTCTGGGTTTTAGCTCCCTCATAGGCATTTGATCAAAACGTGGACTCACATGACCCATCGTGTGACCCTAGAAATTTGCGAATTACGAATTACGGTTTTTAACGAGCATGGGTTGTGCAAGTTGGTCTGTGGTGAGTCGACGCTCACTTACACTAGTCTGCTACTTTTTCAAGCAGTCCGTCTAAGCTCCTTGGTGTTTTTAGGTTGCACCTGAAAAATTACAGAATTGAACTGAACTGCAAAATTCTCATTTAGAAAACATAGTAGTAGTCAATCAAGCTCAAATGTTAAACTATAGTAGAAAGTGCTGTTTAAAAGCTTCTGGAGCTTGACGATGGATCAAGGAAGTTTGTCTCTTCTCCCCTCCTTCCCCTCTCCAAAAGTTTTTATTACAGTACTTAAAACTAGCAAAAAATGACAATTTCCTCAATTTAAAATTTGAAGTAGATCTGACTCATCTTCTAAAACTGTGTTATAGTGTACCCAGCCAGAATGTAGAGCACTGGGAATGTGGTCCATAGCATTAATTATCTGTTGTGCAGCGTTGCAGTACAGTTCCCATAAGTCCACATACTTCTTGTAACACCAGAACAAAAGTGATATTTGTCACTGTCAGAATTATTGTCTTTGTGGTAGCCCTTCCCAAAAGACAGTTTCACTTGCATTGATTTTTCCATTGCATAAAAATAACTCTTCTTCCATTTTGTAGTGTTTTGTTGGTAATATAGGTAGGGAGTTTATGTAAGAGTCACTACCTTTTAGTCATGCTTGTTTACGGGCATTTTTGATCAGGAGGCAACCTGATTTTGCATCATTATAAGGCTCTATATATGTAGAGTGGCTCTGGTTTGAGACAGTCATGGCAAACCTCACAGGCAAAATAATAATAGGTTGCTATACTCAGCTATATGTTGAAGGTTTGCTCTGTCTCTTAACAATGTCAGAATCAAAACTCCCATGGACTTCAGCAATTCAAGGTCAGATCTTAAAATATTCACAATGGTCACCATTAAAGAGCCTGCTTAGGAACTCGTAGTAAAATAGTAATGCATGATTTCATACTGGGAAATATTTCCAGATTTTGGATACCTAAACTAAGTGTTGGTAAGTGTGAAGATTGGAATTATTACAACCATCCTACTTTTACTATTGATTTTATCCTTGCCCTTCTGCTGCTGATCAATCATTTCCTTGCTGCACTGTGTCCACCATAGACTGCAAGAATCTTTGGCCCAAGACCTCTCTCATTTGTGTAAAGGAGTGGTTGGTTCCCAGTGTTTTTGGACTCGGGGCACTTCTCAGAAAATGCCAGTTCTTAGTTTTCACTCCTTTTTCAACTACAGAAAAATAATAGAGCAATTCTCTTGCAAAGACCCCAGAAGGGCAAAGTGGTTTTAATACTTTGATTTCCTGTTGGAAATCTCCCAGGTGTGTCTTGTGATTCATGTTCGCCCACCTAACACTGCTAACATTTCATGGTGCCCTGTGGCACCCTTGAAAGGATCTCAAGGCACCCTGGTTGAGAATCACTGCTGTACTTGGGGGATGGACTCAATGACCTTCTGAGGTCCCTTCCAGCCCTAATGTCTGTGAAATCTGTGAAAAGCACCAGCCATACTCCTGGCATGGTAGACATAATTGTATGTCTTTGTTACACAAAAGTTGGTGGTAATACGTGTGTACAAATGGCATTTAACAGAATGTGCGAATGCTAGAAAATCTTCCGCGTGTGTGTGCGTGCCGCGTGTGTGTGCGTGCCGCGTGTGTGTGTGTGTGTGTGTGTGTGTGCCGGGTATGCTGTTGCTTATTGCTGTTAATTTCCTTCCTGTAAGAGCAGCTGTTCCCGAGAATCATGTCTTTGCTTGATACAGAGGGTCCTGGAAAATTCAATATATATCTACTGTAGTAGTTGCAGTAGTTCTTAATATGATTAGGGATGGAAACTAACTCCATAGTCTAGCAGAGTAGCATATTCTTTTTTAGTGTAACTGGGCCAGGACAAACTTAACATTTTCTGCAGTATCTTTTACTTGGTGAGAGATTCCTGAGTGCACTTCAGAATTTGACATTGTATTTGATAATTTATAGAGCACGGTTTATATTTAACTGTAGACATGCTAATCCAGGAAAAAGAGGAGAATATTTTTAGAATCTTTTTTTTTTTTTATTGTCTGTACTTGTCATTAGCCTACTATGGAAAGAAATATTCATACATTTAGACATTTAGTGGAAAAAAATGTTGATGTTAAATACCCTCAACATATCAATGCTGTATGCAAATTTGTAATGAATGACTTGCTTGGGGGGGTCTTTGTGATTATCAACAACCTTTTATGTTAATATCCAGCCAGATTACCCAACAAGGGATCGACCTTCTCCTAGTCCATTTTTTGTACCCGTTTGGAGTCCAGCCTCCTTCATTTTACCCCCAGCGGTCAGAGATGGAGGTTATTTTTAACAGTGATGCAGTGTCACTTCCTACATCGCCATCACTTGCTTTAGTAGAACTTAATGTATTGCATTTGACGTATGACTCTGAATGACGCAGGCCCTTATTTGACTTGAAAGAGTGCCTCTTTGGGCCGTTGAGGCTAGCAGAGGTACTGTTGGAGTCCTGATGGCACAAAAGAAGATATAGGCATGAATGTATTTTCCACGATGGGTTTCCTACTCATGTTTGAAATGTACATGTCCTGATAATGCATTGATCTTCTTGGTGTGCCCATCTTTTTGAACAGGTCTTTGGGGTTCATTTATTGGAAAAATTGAGGGAGGAGTTTCCTTTGAAAGTTTAAAGGAAGAGGTCTTTTGATTTGGCCTGTGGCATGTTTCTGTATGTTCGATGGTCTATAAAATTATAGATTTTTAAGTACAAAAGAGTTTATTATGATCATTTAACCTGATCTGTGGTGAGTAGGTTGGTGTGCAAAGCTGTTTTGTCTCTTGATGGTTGCATAATACATCTGATGCTCAAGATATTTAGAGTCCAGCCTAGGTCTTCTTTTATGCATGTGATTTTATATCTAAATAAGCAAAATATTCTTCTTTTTAGGTCTTTTACCATGCAGTGGATTTAAGTCCTTCTCACTTGGTGCACAGTATAGACATTTTTTCCATAATATAATGAGACTAGAGAGCTACTTCTGTATACTAGTAGGTCATATCCACTTCTTTTTCCATGAGAATCTTCCAATAATCAATGGTTTTTGCTGTCAGTTTGTGACCCTTCAGTTTGGGATGATCTCAGTATTTATGGGGGTAGTCCATTAAAATTTTGGTCAGGCTTTGTTTGTTGCAAAAGCAGGAAGCCTTTTTCTTCCTGAAAGCACCATTGTTTTCAGAAATGACATTGTCATGGTGCAAGATTGTGGCCTTGTAAGTGATTTATATGTAGGTAGAAAAGTAGTAATATTCCTAGTTTATAACTAATTCATGCAGTGTCCTTTAGTATTGGACAGGGAAGTATACAGCTAACACAAGATGGAAGAGGCTTCCCTTCCATTGTCATCCCAAGTCTGATCTTGGTTGGTTCTGTACCACTTAGACTTGAAGGCACTGGAGTCCATTCACAAGTTGTTGGCGGAGGAAAATGTTCGTGTGTGTTTAGTAGAATTATCTAACTATAGTCGCCAGTATATCTTCAGTAAAGTCCTACTGAAATGAGAATCCAAGGTATGTTTGAAAGAACTGGTGCGGTATGCACGTTGCTAAGCCATCGGTTTCTTTGTATGCCTTCACTTCAATGAAAAACAGTAGGGTATAATTTAAAAAATGCTTTGAGCCCAAGTCCTATGGAAATGGATTTGACTTCTGAAGTCGCTGAAGCACGTTTGAAAATGTTACCTGATGTTTCTAGTGTATCAGTTGCTCCAGATCTTAGACGTTCCTTGCTCAGCCTTGTCTTCTCTAGTTCTTGTTAGTAGGTGTCTCCGACTTTTCAATTGCAAATGACATAGCTTATAATATGGGAGGTTTGTTTAAATTTCTGTTGGAGTTTAAAATATGAGGAAAAAGCATATCAAGCAAAAACGGTTGACCACATTAAAGCTATGTCAGTTTACACCCGCTAAGTACCTGACCAGTTACACTTATCTTTAAATAAATAGATACACGTGTGTGTGAAGAATATACCTGGACACAAACAAAAGAAGCATTAGAATTTTTTTTTTTTAAACTGGCAATGTCATTAAATAAATAGTAAATTTGATCTAATGGATAGAGGTTGGGTGGGAAAGTGCAAGAACAGAATCAAATTCTAAAAACAAGCCAAAAAAAGGTTCCTTGTCCTGTACTTGTATTTTCAGGTTACAAGTTCTCCAATCTAAGAGAACCTTTGTGCGTCTGTATCTAACAGAGTCCCGTATTGATATTTTTTGGTGCGCACAATCTTGGCTTGCATCGCACAGCCATTATTGTAGTGCTCTGCTCTTCACTGAGCCAACCACCATGCTACAAAGTATAGATTTTAAATACACTTCTGGGTATTCAACCTTGTAACTGTTAATGCATCATTTAAGAAGAAAAGGGTAGTCTATAGGAGACCTCTTCCCCTTTTGTGGGGCTCACCACCTAATATAGCATAATTTTTTTGAGGAAGAGGTGAGAAATCCCACTGTATAGTGGGATTCAGAGCACCCAATCAGGAAAAACTGGCTTCCTTGTTAGGAGACTGTGTGCGTCTTTTTTAGCACTTCCTTGTCCTTCAGCTGCATCTTGAAAGAACAAGCAGGGGGAAATGAGGAATGATACAGACTGATCGAAACAGCTTGGGAAACTCGTAGGTACAGAGTAACCTGACTTTAGAGTGCCAGCTTAGCAAAAAGAAAGGGTAATTGGAGAGGAAGGAGGCGTGCCTCGGGAGGGAGGAACCTGACCTGTGCGCCTTTGTTCTAATTTATAAGATGTACTGAACTTCATGTGTGTGCCGCCCATGGCCTCCTGGGAGAACCAAGTGGTTGGTTTCTCGTACAGAGTAGCCTTTTGTTCCAGATGTCCTGGCTCCAAGTTAGGACAGTTCCCTATTATTGCTCTTTGTCAAGGTCTGTGCCAGCAAGACCTCAAGGAACTATAAGGGATTTGAACCTGAGCTAACTGTAACCCATGTCACGTGCTCGGAGGCTCTTATTTGCCACGCTTTGTGTTTTGCTGCGGCATCTCTCTTCCAAAGCTCAATTCCAGTTTGGAGCCTGTAAAATCAAAGCCGGATTCTCTATTTCTGTATACACACGTCAACCTGAATGGCATAGAAGATTTTTTTTATATATATATTGGAGTGTGTGTGTGTGTGTGTGTGTGTGTGTGTGTGTGTGTGTGTGTGTGTGTATATATATATTCCAATGAATCCAGTGTAAATAGAGACGGCAGCTCAACTTCTGGGGCCTGGAAGTGAATCCACAAATAAAGTAGGCTGCTTTGAATAGGGTAACCCTGATTTAGAGCTAGGCAGGTCACCTTTACGTGCTCCACAGCGTGTTGTACCTTTTAATTCTTCTTTCCAACGGGATATATAAAAGCTCAGAAATGTTCAGGATGTGGTCTCCTGCTCTTGCTGGATGTTTGTGGCGTATTAAAAATAGAACCACATAGTATATATAGGGCTTCAAAAAAAAAAATGGAGAGATTCTTGCTGGCATGAACCTGTATGCTCCACTTTATGGCACAGTAAAGAAGCTGTGGACAGGTATAAAACTTTTGCTTAATGGAGGCACTCGAAGGACAAGAAGAGAAACGGCGTGAGGGTCAGGTAGTACATACATATGAGGGCTCTGCAGCTATAGTCTGCTTCTGTTGGGTGGGGTGGAAAAAACCCCACAATGGCTTTATGATTAGAAACAACCAAGGCTGCAGTGTTATAAGCCTAGGTTTCTGCATGTGTGCAGGACTTGCTGCAGATGTAGCATGGGCTGGAAAGGGAGGCCAGTGGTTGCATCTCTGCTCTCCATCCTCGTTGGGCTGCTTCTATTGTCTGAAAGTATTGCCCGTGTGCAGTTGTACAGAAAGTGTCATTTTCTCCCTCTTCGTTGCCACCCCCAATATATATATAAAGAGGGAGAGATGACACAGAGGACATGATGTACCTATTTCGTCTCTTCTCAATAATTCCAACGTATTTTTACATGCTTTGAGAGGAGCTGCTGCTCCGGGTTTGCCTGTTGTGTAATTTATTGACTGATAACAACGTGGGCTTGCAGCCTCCTTTCATCTCTTCCTCTCCCGTACACTGAATATTTGCAAAGTCTGAGAACTAGATGAACTGGAGTGTGTAGGTTAAAAAAAGAAGCCATTTTTACAGGCAGTAAAATGGAGAACTGAATTTGTTGCACAGCATTAGCATGCCTGCCACAGTTGCAAAAGAGTTGGGAGGAAGAGTGGTGGCCTTTCAGATTAACATGTTGACCTGGGATACGGGAGATTTAAGGGATCCGCTACAGATTTCCTGTATGACCTTGGGCAAGTCGTTTAAAAGTCTCTGCATTTTGCTCAGCATGTTGCAGAGCAGTCCCTGGCCTTGGCCTGACTATGTGTTTATACATCATCAAGCACAATAGGGCTGGGGTCTCAGTTGGAGACATTATTCTAGCAACAAGCAGTAGTACTAACATATTTTACTTTCTTTGTCCTGCTAGATGCCACGCAGTTGGTAAAAATGTGAAAAGAAATCTCTCCATTTCCATGCATCATCTTGCACAGAAATGTATAATTCCAAATCTTTGTCCTAAAGACATTGGGAAGTTTAAAAAAGAAAAGAAAAATGCTTTATAAAAATAGTGATTTTACTGTATTATGTATTAAAGGCTTGCCATTTTGAAACGCATGAATTTGACTTTTTGTCATCTTGGATCACTCATGTTCAGCACAGTTATGGCACCCTGTAATTGTGAACTTGCTAAAAATATTTGAATATCATTTTAACACTGTTAGAACGTATTTTGGAACCAGTATTTTGTATTAATGCTGAAGCTTAAAACCTGTATAACAATGACTGTCAGTTCAGGATATTTTCTTTCCTAGGCTAAGCCCTTTTTACTGCATCAATATTTGAAATATTAAATACATCTTCCATAGGAAGAGC
>NW_005842139.1:1336756-1370469 GCF_000455745.1 Alligator sinensis
GAAGGGCACAGCATATGAAACCTGTGTGTGTGGCGGGATATGTCAAATTATAGAGGGTGGTTAGATAATGATTCATTTCTGGGATATTGGATTTGCCTTGAGGCAGAATTGCTCTAAAGCTGAATTTTCCTCTTTTATTTCATGTTCATGATGTATTTATTAAGTAAATAATAGCAGTCTAGTAGTGCGGTGCCTAAGCTTTAATAAAAAAACATGACTGACAGCATGATTTGACAGTCATGTTATGGAGAAGAAAATGGTTACTGGGGATCCACATAGACTGCTTCCTGGGCTCATTTTAAGGTCATTTGTGGCGGGGGAGGGGAAATGCACATATTTGTCCAAGGTAAAATTTGGTCCTTAATTCTCACTTTGCCAGTCTCTGCTGTGAATCCTTTTTAATTGCTATTTATTATCACAGTCATGCCCAGAGGTCTTAGCAAGGCTTGGGGCCATTTTGTGCAAAATGTTGTATAAACACATATGAAGATCTTCTGCGCGCACAAGAGTTTTTGCAATTCATGACCTGAATTTTGCAAATACTTTTCATGCATGCTTAATTTACTGCTGTGAGTAGTCCTAGTAACCAGGGGTACTATTTACAGTAGTTTAGTAGTGTATGAGTGCAAATCAGGACCTGCATATATATTGGGGGGTGGGACATGTATGTGCGCATGAGCACTCTAGAGGCAAAGATTTCTTAGGGAGATATCTTTTATTGGAGCAGCTGCATAGTTGGGATAGCTATACGAGCTTTCTTCAGACCCTTGCCTCTTACGTAATTCCTGGACCATCCCAGCTACATCACTCTGGTGCTCCTGTAACATGCGCATACATGCGGACATACATACTCAAAGCGAATGTATAATATATATTAACTGTACGTGTCTCGGTAGCTTCAGTGGGACTACACACATCTGTAACATTAAGCACGTGCACAGGTTTGGATTTAACCATCTGATCCCACAAGCAGCTGTAAGAAATCCTTGCTTTCTGCATCGTTGCTACATTGGGCGTGATTTTTTTCTCACTGTCGAAGCTACTTTTTTAAAGATGGCTGTGGACCCCCAGGAAGAAGACCGTGCATTTTCAAGTCTCTCTACCTTTATTCCAACTATGTAGTTGGTCCAAAAAAGATAATCACCCTACGAAATCCTCTCCTCTTGCACGTTTCTGGGCCATCACAGCTACAGCATCACTTTTATACGACTGACCTCTGCTGTGGCCCCATTTGTTTTCAAATGTAAAGCAAACAACTTGCAGTGCTAATTAAAGTGCTTTCTGGGATAAAGTAAGAGTTTTGCATTATTTATCTAAATTCTTTTTATGGACGAACGTTCTGAGTTTGTTCATTAATGAGCGCTTAGAAATAATATAAAATTAGACTTCATGAATTGTTCATGAGGTATAATTTACCATGATCACTTTTCCTGGCATTTAGGTGTTGTGAACAATTTATTATGCATAGATAAGATATTTATTTTTGATTTCCGAGTGCTAGAAATAATCTGTCCAGATGAACGGTATCCTTTCCATCGTTCTTCGAAATTATTTTTAGATTGCGCTTTCTTAAGAGAAGCCTGGTTGTGGAGTCTTTTCCAAATATTGCCTTTTAGTGCTGTGAAAACAAATATTTATTTTTGGCGACTAATCGTTACTGTATCTTTTCCCATATGTAGCAAGGTCAATGGGATTCATTTATAAAGGGAGTTATCCGAGTTTCAGATGACAAGAATAGGGTTTAAGAAAACAGTGACATCCAAGCAGCTTTCAGTGCATGTGTGCAGCCTCCTTCTCAGCCCCACACACAGACACGCCGCGACTGCAGAAAGCAAATGTTGGAAATATGAAACGTGAATATTTACATGCATTGAGCCAATGGCTATTGTTTATGCATGCAATAGGAAGATAAGGCTGTCTTAATCTGTCTGTGGGTAGTTTTCTAAATGATTCATTAACTGTTCTTTGTAATGGTAGATGGATGCAACATATTTACTGTAATAACAACTGAAGATTAATGTCGGTTAGCAGTAGCTTGTTTAAGCCTTACAATGGTTGCGTTTACATGATACACGCAGGTATTCTTTGCATTATTGCTGAAGTTAATATTTTAGCCGAGAGATTAAGCCCCCTGAATTAGTTTGGAAATATTTATACAACGACTCAAAAGAGAGAGACTTCTGAGGCATCATTTAGGATGTCGGAGCTGCTGGGGGGGATTTTTCTGCCGTTGACGTTTTGGAGCGGGGCGTTGCACCGCGCTTCGTGATTAGCTGTGCTTTGCAGACCGGTGCCAGAGCTCACGCAGGCTTCCCAAGCAGCCCAGCATTTCTTTGTGAAACCTGTCACACTGAAATGCCCTGTAGTTTGCAGGTGTATTACCATAGTGAAAAAAAGTAGCACAACGAGACATCATTTTAGAAACCAGGGGTCTGATGGACCATCCCGAGAAGCGGAGACAAGGCATGCCTTTATTTAATAGGTACAGCTGTAAACTTAACATTTGTTTTTCTCACCTTTTGTGAAAGATTATAAATCAAGTGAACTTTTCATCGATCATCTTCAGTTACTCTTGGTCTCGAATCAGCGTGTTTTATATAGCATGTGAAATAATCATTCATTTTTTCTGAGCTGTCTTACACGTACAGTTTTGTATCTGATTGGCATTGCTAATACTGATCTCCATGCAAAGGGAATAAAAGGCTAAGTTTGTTGCCAAACGATTTAGAAAAAGGAGTTCTAGGGTCATTTCAGAAATTAAAAAGTTGAGGATTGATCTGCTTACCTTAGCTATAGCCAGTAAGACTTTTTTAAAAGGCACCGTAATAGATTGCTGGTCTTTACTTTCTTAATCTTTTCCTAACCAATAATGTTAGAGAGAGAGCCCAGACCATCATTTCTTTGAAAAAATCATTCCTTTGAATGCCTGGTCATGTAAATATAGATGTTGTGGGAAAGTGCTTGCAGTGTAACATTTTAAGAGCATAAATATTTATCTAAATCCAGTTTAATGAAATTCTGCAAAAGTATTGGGAATATTAAATGAGATATTAAAGACTATGGTTTTAAATATAATGGGTGTAATGCATTCTTTCAGGGAAATATACTTCTATGTATAAAGTATGTCCTTGAGGGTAAATGACTATATATTTGAGTGGTTTGGGGGGGTTTGTTGGTTTTCATTTGTTTGGTTGGTTGAGTTGGTTTGTGGGGTTAGGGGGTAGAAGGAGATGCTGAGCGCCAGTATCTACCTAGATCCCTAACCTTAAAAAAAAATACATGCATAGTTCTCTCTACAAGACTTTTTTTTCTAGAAAATGAGCTAATCTTCAATAATAAGAAAGATCTTTTTTGTAAAATTATAACCATTAAAAGAGTTTACACAGTTAAACCATTTGAAAGCAAACACTGTGTCCAGGACATTAAAGGAGATCCTTTTTAAGGAGGTTGTTGTGGTGAATTAAAATTAAAAAAAATGTCTGGTGTGGGGACCACAAGACATGAGTGGGCTACCGAGGCACATTTTTCCATATAGTTAATGAATTTATCTGTAAGTAGTACACAGCCTGCAGTAATACCCAATGACTCTTTTTATATTAAATGATAGGAAAAGTATTCCAGCTAAGTTGAGTAGACCCAATTGTACCTCCAAGGTTTAGAAGAGTCAAGTGGGATGGCAACACCCGGAAAAAACATTTGGGGCTTTTATTGTTACTGTCATGAACAAAGCACATCTCTACATTGGTTAAATTACATGAATAAGTCCAAAGTAAACATTATTCTTTCATGCTGGTAAGGACAGGTTTTGCAGTCTCTGATATAGAGCTGTGATTTTTCTACATAAATCCTCCAAAATCCCTTTCATACACAGGAAAGGCCTTTAAATAATTTAATGATAAAATCTGTACACTTCAGATGTTTGTGATAAATGCTTCCGGTAATATCTTTGAGCTCTCTCTCTCTTCCCCTGTTCTCCTGTAGTGATATTACTATTAGCAACTCCCAGCATTACAGTAACTTTGGTGATAGCAAATTATGGGCCTAATTTTCTTTTCATATTAGTGGAAATCTCGAAGAACTTTCACGACGCTGAGTAGGTGAATAGAGACCCTGGCTCTGAAAAACCAGTCACGGACGTGAGAGATCTGCAATAAGGAAATACCAATAAAGGACGCATATATTTGCTCAAACACAGCCTATCCTTTCTATGATGTTGCTGTCTTTGCTTATACTTTACCTTGGTTAAAAATCTGAAGGTTGAGCAACAGATTAAAAAGACAGAAATGCAATTTTTAAAGAGTTTGCGCAACGTTTAAAGCAGGCAGAACAACAAACTTTGAACTTTATCATCCTTTATATATTTTAAGTAGACGGTCAAGGCCTAATTGTTTAGCAGGGGTAACGAAGCATGCCTTTTGCTTCTGTTACTAGTAAATGAATGTGAACATTTTTTTTACAATATGGCACTGAAGCCCTGCTCCTGCTGCCACTGAAATAAGTGGCAAGTATATGGCACTGAAGACCTGCTCCTGCTGCCACTGAAATAAGTGGCAATATTTCCATTAACTCCAGAAGTGAAGTATCAGGCGTGAAGTGCGTTCCATGAACTTTCAGCTTGCTGTGTGACGGTGTTATTTTTGTGATATTAATATCGATGGCGGGGGTTTCAATACCCATGGAAAGCTGCATTTTTCTCTCTCAGCTATGTTCTCCCAGTCTCTTAAGTTGAATCTGGTTATTTATCAATTATTAGTTGGGTAAAATCCTGGCTTTTGAACCTTGTGGCTCAAGTAACATTTGAGACCAGCCAAATATAGCATCTAGTAGAAAGCATGATGCAGAAATGTAATGACCAAAACTGCAAAAACACTAACATCTGCTGAATGAAGTGTGTAAAATAGTCACGCTTTAGCAAAAGAGGATGACTCTACTTCACTGACACATTTTTTTTTTAGTGTTTTTGAATTGAGTTAGATGCCAACGTCTTGATCCTGTGAAATACAGAGCATGCCCGCTCCCCATGGGAGGGGGGACAGGAAGGGGGTGGTGGGGTAAGAGTTAAGGTCATTCAGCATCTCAAAGGATTGTTCCTGTAGGAAGCATGGACCAAGATTTTGTTTTCAAATTCAAGTTGATGCAGTTGTGTAGATACAGTATAGGTGATGGGATTATACTCAGTTCAGCTGCTCGCCAGGGCAGGGGATAAGGACATCTTCAGCAGACGACCAGCAAGGTTTCCCAGGGCTGGAACAGGTTGTGGATTTAAGGTTACAGAGTGGAAGGGAGACGGTTTCTTTAAACACACTTGGAGTTGTACTTTAAAAAAAAAAGATAAAGCCTTTAATTAGGGAGCACAGATGATGCTGACCAAGGCAGGGAGGTTTAAATGACCCCACTGAACAGTCGTGGGGCGACGGGGATTGCTGCTACATGATCAGTAGATTTGGCATGGGAAGTTTAGACTGGAATCTGTTGAATTTTTAATAAGTTACTATCTGCATGAAATGATCACCTGGATGCTCTGATTTTTTTTAAAATTATTATTATTTTATTCTACTTTAACTAGTTTTGTTCTGTAGGTTTGTTGTGACCTTGTGTTAAACACCATAGTGAGAGGTCTTTGTTCACTGCACTATCAAAGCATCTGTTTTTCACTGGGACCAGTAATTTAAAATAAGCACTGAGTGTATTTCTAATTATGAATGGCATAGATGAAATATCAAACACAATGTTGTAACCACATCAATTCACAGTCACTTTTTTTTGTCATTTCTATTCCTTCCTGAAGTTAAATCAAGTAAAAAGAATCTGCTGGATATCAGTCTAGATGTGAATGCTCCTGTACTCCTTTCCCTGTCCCTCCCCCCCCACTTCCTTCTCCTCCAAAGTTTTGTAGGAAATTACTAAATGTAACTTGTCACAATATGTACCTTCCTGGCTTTAAAAAAGAGAGTGTGTTAAGTCGTAAGTAATTATAATAATTATAGGATCAGATCAACACAGGGTTCAAACTGTATAGTGTCTCAGTACTTTAATTCTCTCCTGAATTTTTCTGTGATGTCTAAATTTCTTTGGCCTGTTAGCAGTGGCTTTTTCTTCTCCCTGGTAGCACTGAGTAGCTGTTTTAAGCCTTTCATAAACTTGAGGCTTTGCCTGGCCGGGGGACATTTCCCACCAGCCGCCATCCCTGCAGCTGCGCCAGTGCAATCCACCATTTGTACAACTGGGGCTCACCCCAATTTGAAGATGAGATAATGTCCAGCAAAGATAATCTTGGCTTTCCTTTTCAGCACTAGAGATTGCAGTTAAATTGTAGTTGCATGGAAATTGTAGTTGAGGCAAACCCAACATAAGCTAGGCCCTGAACTGCTGAAACTCTTTAAACTTTCTTTGCTACACCCTGAATTGTTAAAACAATTGGTAAAACATGCAACTGCAATCTTTTAAATTGAAAGTTCTTGCATTGTTAGGTCCTGATCCTGCCCATAGACACATAAGTAACTTTACTCATGCAGTTAATAATATTGGCAACAATGGGGCTACTTACATAGTTTATAGTTTCCAGGGTCGGAAGGGACCGGAGCAGATCATCCATTCCAACCCCCTGCCCTGGGCAGGAACGAGTGCTGGGATCATAATACCCCAGCCAGATATCTATGCAACCTCCTCTTGAAGACCCCCAAGGTAGAGGAGAGCACCACCTCCTTTGGGAGCCCATTCCAGAGCCCGGCAGCCCTAACCGTAAAGTAATGCTTCCTGATACCAAGCCTGAACCTGCTCTCAATCAATTTGTGGCCGTTATTCCTTGTTATCCCAGGTGGTGCCTGGGGGACCAGAGCCTCACCTATGATCCGCTGGTCCCCCCCGGTGAGTTTATAGACAGCCACTAGATCCCCTCTTGGTCTTCTCTTGTGGAGGCTGATTAGATTCAGGCCCTTTAGTCTATCTTCATAGGGCCTGGCCTGCATAAGTATTTGCAAGAATGGACCTTTATTTTGTAATAAAAAAGGATCATCTGGATGTGTTTATTGGACATTGTAGTTTGAAATGTTGAGATGAAGAGAGATTTAATCTGTACCCATATCCAATAAGCCATTTGGAAGTCGCTTCTCTAATTAAAGAAGGAGCCCTTTGTTTCCAGCACCTGTTAAAATTACTCACCCATATGAAGGTTGCAGATTTGAAGCTTTATTCTGTAAAGAAGTACCAGGTGATTTGGTGAAAAATATAGCTAGCAAATGCAGGTTGTTATTGGAACCAGGAACCATGCGTCTTGCAAGACTCAGGAGTTATTTATTCAGGGTAATCCTAACCCCAGCACTTTGGGTTGAATGCCCTTGGTTAATTTGTTGTCATTGCACTTTGCAATACAGCCCTTTATCTTTTCATATAGACTGCTATACTTCATCTGATTTAATAGAACCGTAATTTTAATTATTATTATTACCTTGAATTATAATTCAGTTTGTCGCTTAAATATACATGTGAGAAAATAGTTACAAATGAAAACAGAAATTAACTGCATTAATTTTTTTCCTCCCTGCATCTTAGTATATGCTCAGAGCCAAAGACTAGCATGACCTACTTTACAACAATAACGGAGGAATCAAGCCAGGGTTTGTTGTTTTTTTTTTTTTTTTTTTTTTGGTTAAAGTGTCTAAATTGGCCGTGAATGCTACCTACTCATTCATTTATCAGTATCTTTAAAAATAGCAATTGTATCTGTGAAACTTCAAGCAGTGTTTTTCCTTTTTATCTTTATCTAGATAATTAGCACCATGGAGCCTCAGGTGTCGAATGGCCCTACATCCAATACAACCAATGGACCCTCCAGCAACAGTAGAAACTGCCCTTCCCCCATGCAGACAGGGGCTGCCACAGACGACAGCAAAACCAACCTCATAGTCAACTATTTACCCCAGAATATGACACAGGAGGAGTTCAGGAGTCTGTTTGGGAGCATTGGTGAAATCGAATCTTGCAAACTCGTGAGAGACAAAATTACAGGTATGCGCTTACGTATTTTGGACGTTGGCGTAGCTGGCGCGCGTTTCGGTTTTACATAATCTTCTAGACAGCCCAAGTTCTCAGTCTTTCAAGTATTAATGGAGTTGCGCATGGTGTCAACAACACAATATATACTGGTACTGTTTGTGTCCAGAATGGGAAATGTGGAAACCAGCCCAGTAAATTTCCTGCAGGTGGGATACCTTCTGTTTTCAAGGGTGCCCATTGTATATAGACACGCTGTAGACGTTTATTCTTATTCCAGCCCTCATACAGAACTAGAAAAAACAAACAGCCAAGATTGATCTGAAACACATAACTTCTGTACAGTTACAGAACCCATTTTACTTAGCATTGGCTTTCCTGATACTCTTCCATTTTAATTTACTTGCACTTAATTGTACAAGGATAATCTATGCTTTTGACTACAGGTTTATGTTTGTAGGTTTATTCTCTGAAATGGTTTCTTTGCTTGAGCCCTTTTTTCTCATGGAGTAAGCCCTGTTGGTAGAGCTCTCCCCCCCCATGATTCAGAAATAAATCCCTCCTTAAGAGTCGAGATTCTGCATCAAAACGAAGAGAAATACGTACATGCTCTCGTAGGAGAGGTCCGGAGAATTGAGCATGTTCAGTATGTCCTTGCTGCTGACGTGTTGCAGCCATAGCTAGTAACGGAGCAGTGCACAGCACATCATAAAAAGAGGCTGCAGAATAAACCAGCAGCTTTCCAGCAGCTTGTGAGAGCCGTGTGGCCTGATTACTTCCGTTCAGAATCGGGAGTGATTGAAACGTTGACTGTTTGGTGCTACGCAGCTGGGGATGCGCAGGATAAATGCACGGCCATTATAGCCACACCCGGCCTTGTCTGGGAACCACATCTGCGTTCCCTGATACCCAGCCAGTCGCAGGATGTTGTGCAGGGAGCAGGTTTGATTCGAGTGTGCCATGCTCAACCCTTCGTAACGATCCTGAGCACCTTTCCTGCTATGCTGCCTATTGCATATGGGCCTGCACCCATAGGAGACAGCACCCTGGAGATGCTCTGATCCATTTTCCTTAACTTGCAGCAAAGAAATCATCAATCCTTGAAACAGAAGGATTCCAAAAAGAGCCATCTTTTATAAAAATGCATGCTTGGAGACCTAAAGTGAAAGATGAAAAATGGGCATGAGCGCTGTATAGAGAGAGAATGAAAAAGTGAGGCATGTAAAATACATATTTTTATATATAATTTTAGCATTCCTGTAACCCTTGTGCTAGCAGTATTTGTATCATCCACCTAGTGCTCTTTAAACACAAACTGTTTCTTTTTTATTTACTTTTTGACATGTAACGGCTTCAAGTTCAACACCAAGGCACAGAATAAATGGCAGTAGCCTAAGGGCAGATCAAGTCCTCAAATGTGTAGTCCAGCTGAGTTCTCTTTTGCACATTGTCCATGATGCATCTATTTTAATACGTGCTTTTGATTAGGACTTGACTTCAGGTGTATGAAGGGGTAGAGGCATCTTGACTTTCTTTACTCTTTTTTCCCCCCCTTTATTTGATTTAAACCATGACTTGTTCCATTGGTTTAAGAGCAGAGCTGCAAGTGTGGCAAAGTACCTAGTGCTATAATACATTTCCCTGGATCTTTGTCCTCATGGCTGTTATTTAGCTAAAAAACAATTGTGTTTCTTTCCGATCAAAAAAAAAATAAAAAATCCGAGAAACTAAAATTACAGCTAACTTCAGTTGTTTTGAGCGAGTAGACAAACATTAGAAGTTTTGAATTTTTTAAAAAAGCAAATGCTACTGGAATGAAGTACTTCTATTTTGGACTTTGATCATGAAAGAGTACTTTCCAACTGCTACAAGGATATTTTTTGGTTGCTTGGATAGCTCAAACTATGTGGTACTCTTCTTTTAATATTGTCACGAGATACTTCTGTTACTTCTCTGCAGGGATGGGAACCCCTCTATTGAGGGAGTTTGTTAAAGAAACGTATTATTTATCTCTTATGTATTATTTATCTCCCCTGTATTTCAGTCTGCTTCAAGGGCTCGGTTTCTTTTTGAAGAATCTAACATTTTTCCTGGATTATTCCTTGCGATCATTAGAAATCTTGGGCGCTCGGTTTTTCAGTATGGGTTCAGGGCTGAAATTTTTCAAAAACGCCTAAATGGTTTAGGAGCCTGTGATTTCAAGAGTTTTTTAGTTACTTAGGAGCCCACGTTTTGTTGCAATTCAGGGGTACTTTGCAGCTTAAGTGTCTCAAGGCGCTTTTGAAAATGGAAATTAGGCCCCTTTGAAAATATTACCTTCCGGTAATTTTCCATTGTCCCAGTCCAGTCGCGTAGTTTCAGGTTGTGGAGAGGACTTTATTCCAAAAGGTTCCATTTTGCTCAACTCACACATTTTGGCGTATCTTCTGCATTTGATTTCCTCGCTGCTTTGTTGCTGTGTAATCTGCCTTGCGGCGATGACCGATGCCACCACACCTCAACCTTGCTTTCTGGCTTCAAAAATCCCTGAGAGCAAGTGGGACAATGAAGGGTCCGATGGAGCAGGTGGAGGTCCTGGTCTCTAGGGGAGTAGCATAGACGCCTGGAGAGCCATTCTCCAAATTCAGCAACATTTCCTTCACCTTGAAACCTGGGGAGCAGCAGAGGTTAAACTGCTGAATATAGACTCATCAAAACCTGGAGTCATTTGGCTGTCGGTGCTGATCAATAGCACCACCCAAGAAGTATGTCCTTAGAAGGCATGAAGAATCAGTATTTTCACCCAGAAAGGCATTGACAAATAAAAAATACATACAACAAGACCCGATCTGTATAGCAGACCCAGTTAACCAATTTGATAGACTCTTGGCCCATGTGAACAGCAGCAAAATACAAATACAAAAATCAGACTTGAAGTGCCTTTCGAAATCATTCCATGCATGTTTTATTATAGGGGCGAGGTCCTGTAGGAACTACCTCCTCAGTAGGTATCTTCTTTTTTATGAGCAATCATGTACTTTGGAATTATTTTTTTGGAGGTGAAGGTGTACTACAGAATAAAATTAACTGTATTGCACAGTAGATTCTCATGGCTCACTTGTGATCTGAGCTCAGAAACAGGCATTTATTTTCAGTCCCATGTGGATATTGGCTGCTTTTTTTCAGATTTTCCAGTTTGTGGAATGTATGTTAATTTTTGTTTCACAAAAAATGCAAGGCATCAGTCATCTAGAATGCGTTTAAACGAGCGCTGGCGTACTGTCCATGAAAATATGGACTTTCTGCATACACATATTCTGCTTTCTGGTAAAGTAAAAAAATGTGACCATAAAGGAAAGCCTAAATTTGGACTTAGTTAGCTGCAAAGGGACGTTTAAATGAGCGCTTGAAGAAAAATTAACAGGGCACGTTCTAAATGTAGATCTAAAATTGTAAGCCTAGCAGGATAATATTATAAAATCTCCAAGGGGGGAGGGGAGTGCTGACAAGATTTAATTGGTGCAAGTAAAATATCTAGTTTTCCCCATTCTGTTAAGGAAATGCACAGATTTTAGCAAGATAATGTTTAGACTCCCAAGATATTTTTTTTTACCAGGAGTTCAAAGCTAAACAAAGTCTGTTAAACATACAGGATCCTCCTGAGAGAATTTATGTTCAGGATTGCTTTATCATTATTTTAAATAGGGATTAAACAGTTACTATATATTAACAATAATCATCTCTTCCACGTCTTCATGCAGGTCTTTCAGAACAGTAGTGAATTTAAAAAAACCCCCAAGATTCCTGATGCTACCCCTCGCTCTAGAGAGACATATGTTTAAACAAGCATATTCCTTTACTGAAAAAAAATGCTAATTTGGTACTACACTGAACTTGAGTTGAATAGGAATGACAGCTTCTAAGACAGCCTTTAATTTGGTATTCAAAACCAAAATTGTAAACTTCAGTTTTGTTTGGTAGCTTCTCAGAGCAGTCAGGATATACAGTAGCATTTTTAAAAGATGCTAATGATTTGAAAGAGGAGATATAACTCAGGCATACATCTTAATTATGGGGGAAGGGTAGCCATTGAAAAATGTATTTTAGTTGCAGTGAATTTAAGGGAATGAGACAAGGAAAAGCGGAAAGACCAAAGATATTTTCCTTCCTTTGGCAGAGATGTTTAATAAAAGCAGAACTTGTGGTTGTAAAATGTGCTTATTAAATTCTTCATTTACACTACCTAATTAATTCTAGCATTTTAAATTAACAGTGAAACTGGTCCCTGCTGTACCATTTCAGAGCTACAGCATATTTCGTCCAACAGCCCAGTTGTTCAGGTTTAATCAGCTGCTCTCCAAAAATGAAAAAGATAGAACTTGAGTTAAAAAAAAAAAAAAAATGGAACAAACATTTTAAAACAATTGTAGATGAAAGGGAGATGGCCTTATAGGTGGAAGCTGTTGCTGTAAATCATTGGTTCTCAAACTTCTGAGGGTCACGCGTCCTTCTACCTTTTTTAATATCGTCTAGGCATCCCTCTGATTCCATGTTGCAGATAATAAAAAGAGTCATTCTTTATGTTGCCAGAACCATAGTGTGCACTCTGCAGTAATCAAGAGAGAGTGTCAAGATGTGCTACATTTTTTCCTCCTCGTTTTGATTTCCCCTTTACCTTTTCTACATTCTCATTTCTTCCTCTCATGTACCCTCTATCAGTGCATTGCATGCCTCGGGTATTCGTACCCTAGTTTGAGGAACACTGCTTTTTTTTTTAGAAGAATTTGTAAGCCAGTGGTTAAAACCGAGTTTAAATTAAATCGAATTGCAGATTCTCCCTGTTTGTTTGATCTGTCTCCAAATGGAGGTAGTGGAGAAACTCTCATTTACTGTGCTTACCCAAGTATAAGACAACCTGGAATATAAGACGACCGACACCCCCCCCCACACCCCCCCCTGTAATTAGTTTGTATATCTGGAAAATTATGAATTTGTTATAATGTTCCAGGTATAGAAAGTAAGTGTTGGAGGGTTATCTTGAATTTCTCTTCCCTACTACCCCTACTGCTATATCAGGGAAAGCGGTGGCTGCAGGGGATCAGGTGCCCCCCTTGCCCCCTGCACCCCCTCACTTCCCACTGCAGCCCCCCTGCCACGTGCACCCCCAGCTCCCCACAGCCTCTGCCTCGTCCCCTCGTCCTCTTCCTGTCAGACATTGCCCCCGCTGCTCCATCCCAGAGCACAGCAAGTCGAAGATCAGCCACTGTGCAGCAGTGTTGGCACTGCTGATTGCCCACCAGGCGAAGGAGTTTCCACGTGCTCCGTGCCCTGGAGAGACCCCAGCCTGAGCTGAGCTGCACCTGACAGTAAGGGGGAGGGTGGGCGGCAGGGTAAGGGGCCAGAAGCTGTAAAGGGGAAGCAGGGCGGGGAAGGGGCAAGAGTCTGGGCCAAAGTCAAAGCTTCAGCAGCCACCTGCTACCCCCTCCACTTCTTATGCAGATATAAGATAAGGAGGTTTTTCCCTACGCTGATTGCAGGGGGGGGACCTCATCTTATATTCAAATAAATATGGCACTTAAGTGGGAGCACTGGGCTCTGAATTCAAAGCGACCTTTGAAAAGGGCACATTCAACTTGTTTGGGGCCAGATATTATTATTATTTGAAGAAAGGTCCAGTTGGTGCACCATCTCAAAGAGATTTCCATTGCTGCTGCTCAAAATGTTTGCTGGTGGTGATTTCAAATATTGTTTCGGTCTTATAACAAATTGAACAGTGAGCCCAAATAGTGTAACTTTATTATTTTTAAAATTCTGTTTATTGATTTGTTAATGTATGGAGAAACTTCAAAATTAATCTACAACAGGGTTGGGCAGTTATTTGGGCCTGGGGGCAGCTGCGACCCAGATTGAATCAATTGGCAAGTGCCCCCCCACAGGCCAGATGCAATCAGCTGGCGGGCCAGATCTGGCCTGCAGCCTGTATTTTGCCCACCCCGATCTACAAGGCGCAGGTTATATTGCACTAAAATCTTATGAAGACCCAGATGCGTTGGGAAACAGGAAGTTTGATATAGGATAGCAATATGTGAACACCTATAGCATATAAAACAATTTGCATCTTGTTTCTTTGTATGCTTTAATTCCACACTGGTATAATCAGAAAGTTTGCCGCTTCCCCGTCAAGATGGCACAGCAATAAATTGTGACTTCTGAATTTGCACCCAACTCTGTGAATAAAGCATAGAGAAAGATTGCCACATTTCATTTATGAGATCTGTCTAGTGTCACAGTAAGATTTCAATCCAGGTAGGGTATTTGAGTCCCAATGGGTGAGTGGTATAAGCAGTGATGCATCAAGGGTAAAGGGGTGGATGTACAAGCCCTTGACTAGAAGTACAGAGATCAACTCTTATTCATTAGATGCTAGAAAGGAACTGTGTTGCCTAAACCAGTGGCTGGATGCTATGGGCCTTAAACTTCCTCCCCCGCATCTCCCCCTCACCTTATGGAAGACCTGAAAGAAGCAGTGCTTCTGATCTGGTAACCCCAAAGGTTTCTACCTGGGGGAACTGGAAGCAGCACAGCTGTGATACAAGGCGTATCCTACCATTGCAGGGTGCAGAAGGAAGCTTTGCTGCAGGCAGTGCTGCTGCATCCGAGGCCTTCCCCATAGGCACTGGTAAACGATTAACCTGAAAATAAAGCATACATGAAAATCCTTTAAGGCAGCGTGAAGAGGGAATAGCTCCTTTGGCAAGCATGTGAGAATTTTGTTTTGTTTTCTTTGTTACTCCCCGTGGCTCACCAGCACACAACACAGCGGTATTTTTGAAGAAGGAGGGAGCCTAGATTTAATTTAATGACTAGCAATTTTGACCAATATCAGATTTGTTGGCGCTCAACTGGTGATGCCTTAGAATTGGGTCAGGTGTTCAGAGAGTGGCTGCTTGACGCTGTCTGAAAATGGGGCCTCTTCAAGTGTTTTCTGTTTGAGCGTGCAGAATTGCTAAATACCTCGGGAGGCTGTACCTGAGATCTCCATGAAGAGTCTTGTTTTCACAAGAGCAGAAGCTGTTATCTGCTGTTCAGAGCTGCAAGAGTAAATCTGAGATATAGGAAGGAGAAGAACCAGATAGCATAGTGCTAACTAATAGGCTAGGGACAGAAGTTACACACAAACTGGTACAAGCGATCAGAAACCTGTTCCAATCTGTATCACAACAGAAGTTCAGTGCACATATACCGTTTTCAAAATGGCTAAAACCAGTTTAAGATAAACCTGGATGGATGAGGTGGTACAATTACCTACCCTGGAAATCTTCAAGAGGAGACTGGACAGTCACCTCGCTGGGTCACCTGACCCCAGTTGTCTTTCCTGCCTAGTGCAGGGGGGCTGGACCCAATGATCTTGCAAAGTCCCTTCCAGCCCCTTACAGTCTATGAATCTACGCAGTATCAGACTTAACTGATTTAGTTTAAATTGGTTATATTGAACTTCTGTCCCAGCTCCCCTCCAGATTCAAGTTAACTCATAGTCCCCCAGTGTCCCAGGATGCTTTGCACCTCCCCTGCGAACCTCCTATGGCAGGGTGGGCAGGCTTGCTGTGGCCCAAGTTGTCTGCTCCAGTCTAGCAGGGAGGCGTGCTTTAGCACCCCCCGGTTTCTGCAGGCATGTGGCTGCTTTCCAAAATCAGAAGCATTCACTGTTCACTTGCTTTTTGATTTGATCTGTACATCTTAGACTAACCTGCGAAGATTGAATTGATTCAGCCTTGGGATTTTTGACTGTCTGTACTTAGCCATAAAAGATGCTTCTTCTCCTGGAAAGAAGCTTCTGAGAGTCTCTTCAAAGCTGTAATAAGCAGGTGATGACAAAGAAACTCTGTATCTACTGCTTCCAGTAAGCATCGCCCTTCCAGCTTGCCCATTTGTCTGTAGCCTGGGCGGTTTGAGTTTTTAAGTATCTTAACTGGAAGTTCTGGTGTATGGTCAGCTAGGCTCAAGAAATGTCCCTCTTGAGAGCATGGGGGAAAATAAACACAGAACTATAATGTAAGGAGGTAAAGCCATAGTAGAATTAATCGTTAAAGTCAGTGGTAGGAAATAGTGAATGGGGATAGGAAATAATTACATAATCAAGCCTGCATTTGAATAACATTGCTAGAAAGAGGTAAAGAGAACTTCTTTGTTTTGATAGCAGAAAAAATCAGTACTGCACAATGGAGACCTTGACTTTAGGATGAAAGGAGCCACAGTTAAATGTTGTGTTATCTTATATGTATATAGGATAGGAAAAATATGAAGAAAGGTCTTTCTTTTTATTCAGGGGAAAATATCATAGATCTGTAATGTCTGAAATTGAGTGTTGTTCCTGTTTATTTAAGGTCTGATTTCTCAAAACTACAAGCCGAACACTTATGGACAGTTTGTAATCACAGGCCCTTTATTTAAATTTTCTGTAAGAAACTTGGCAAAAGGACTTGATACAAGTATTTCATCTGGGGGAAAAAAAGATGCAAGGGCCAAATGCAGAAAAACAAAACTGATTGTGAAGCAAATTGTATATTTGGTCCTAAATGATTGAATCTCCAAGCTGAACACTAACAGTTTTTAAGATTTTTTTTTAATGACTTGTACAGTGGTTTTGCATGGAAAGTTTCTTCCATTTTGAGATACTGCCAGTTTTAGTAGTATTCCCCATTTTAAGTGCATTAAGTAGATAGGATTATATGACACAGGGATTATGTTAGATAAGATTTCAAAAATTGTTTAGAAAGGATAAAAACCCATATGCTATGTGGCACAAACCAGCTACTAACAGCATTTAGGAAAAACCTCTATTTGGGACAGTTAATTCCATCATTGCTAACTATGGAGGGATTTTTGCACCTTTGAAGCATCTGCTACCGGTCACTGTTAAGATACTGAATTCTTTAAGCTAGTCTGATTTAATATGGCAAATGCTTTGTTCCAGCGTGCCTAAATGTAAGAGATGCTAGCTCTGAAAGTAATAGGATCTTCCAACAGAAAAAACATTATGTGCAGCCATTGTGGAAGCTGTGCCACGACTAGTTAATGTAATTGTACAACGGTGATTTGTTCTGTTATTTTTTTAAAGGTCATATTTAGTACCTCCAAAATGGGCCAGGTTGTAGATCCTTCAAGAAACATAACATTTAATTCTTTTTCCGGTTTCCTTGAAAACACAGGTCTCTGGCTCAATTAATATTTGTTAAAATGGAAAAAAAACTTCATTATTATAGGCATCAGATTGACTATTCTGCCAGAGTCCGTTTATCCGGAAACTAATCCCAAGTTAAGTGAATTAGCTTAAGGTTTTGATGAGGTGACTCGTAGGTTAGTCTAACCATTATGGCTATTTTATCTAAACGTTAGTTTTCTGTGTATGAGTCAGCAGTAGAAATGCAGTGAGTGAAGAAATGGTCAAAAAGAGTAAGTGCAATTGCAGCTGAAACTCAGATGTGCTTAGAAGGAGAGAGCGCCAGATAGCAGTATAAAATATTACCTGTTAGGGCTGAACAAAGAAAATTCTTGTAGTTGATCAAATGGAGTACAAGGAATACGTTCTAATTTTTGTTTTAAAATCCATTTGTCTGCGAGGGTTTTAGGTTGTAAACCCATTTGGGTTGGTCTAATAAAAGATATCAAATTCACCCAAGGAACCTTGTCTGCCATTTGTCTGCGAGTAATTCATGAGTCAGAAATGCTGCGGTTTTTATGTCAGTGGGACTGAGAGATTAAAATGCTGCAAACATATTTAACATATTAAGAGTGGTAGTGCATTTTGAATTGTGTACTAAATCTAAAAGGCAGTTATATTTATTATTCTCAATATCATGTTAACATATTAAGATATGTTTTTTTCCTAATTTGGTGTCCTGATGTCCTTTTTATACCACTTTCCTCAAACGGATTCTGTTCTTGAGTACAGATGAACCTAGTTTCAATGCTGCGTATCCAGGAAAATCTCTAAATATTGATTATCTAAATGAACATTTGTGTTAAGTATCTGGAGTGCATTCATTAGCATTGGGGAAAGAAATAGTAATCAGTATCTTACTGCTGGATTTCAAAAATGTATTTGGAATGGCTTAATGTCTCTTCTGAATGCAGAGGAGAAGCGGTCATATTTGCATCCGTCATTTTCTTTTATCGCCTCGCTGCAGTAGTCTTATGCATATTCTACACAAGCGAACAAAAGAATTTTTGATTTGTTGGCTACAGGAAAAAAGCCATTGAAAAGGGATGTTGAGGCAAGTGGGGGAAAGCATGACACTAGTGCTGTGACAGACCTTTCTAATTAACTCCAGCAGTTTCAAATCTGAGACTTTTCTGAAGTATCTTAAATACCTGTAATGCTTGCATAGCTTATTCTTTACATATGAACTTCTTGTTTTGAGTAAATAACACCACTGGCCCATCATCTCTAATTACGGAGGATTTGTGGTACCTCAACAACATAAGATGCCCCCGTGCTTCTGGAATTGTGCTTTCCAGTCCTAATATTATTTTTATGCATCTGATTTTATCCACTGGATGAAATGTTTTTTGGCCACCTTTTCCATCCTAAAAATAGGACATGCAACATTATTCCACTTCTCAGAAACAAGTCTGCAAAGAATCCATCAGAGTCCTGTATTGTTGAGCACGGTCCACTCACTTCTATCCAGCGTTATCTTTCCCTTTTCTAGAAGCATAGAGCCGATACCCAAGTGCTCATGCCTGACTTCTTTTCTCTTTAACCCTTCCTCTTTTCTTCCCATCCAGACCCAGAGCTGACAAAGACAGAAGGAAGGAAAGGGACCGGAAAGAGTTCCCAAAAATCAGTGGGAGGTTTGGCAGCAGTTTCTACAGGGTCCCCAACTTACAGCTGAGGCTTGGTCTCATGGAGAAAAGACAGAAGTAGACAAGATGTGTTTCCATCCTTCCTCTGCCAAAACAGGGGACACCTTTTTTTTTTTTTTTTTTTTTTAATTCAATAAATGATGCAGTCTTTGGATAGCAATGCCAAAAATCACTCTGTCCTCATTTGCTCCTGCCTCCAGCAGTGTTTAACATCTGTGTTACCCTTCCCTTTGTTGCACTTGCATTAAGATTATTGTTTAGCCAAGAATTAAAACTTCTGAAGACCCTCCAGCTTTCAACCATCCCAGAGAATGGGTTGGCCTAAATGCAGCTGCTTATCCCAGGCAATTTGCACAGCGACAAAAGCTGTTCATGGCTGGTTTGTTGCTGAAATGGATATAGCCACTGCTCCCACTTCCCACATGACCATCCTTCACAGCACTAGTAGTTAGGGCAAGAAACCAAACTGGTTTTCAGACCGACAAATTTGCGAGTGGGTTTAAGATATGGTTGCATTAGGTAGCTGCGGACTGGCTCAGCGACCCAGGAGATCCCTTCCACTTCTTTTGTTCTACAGTTTGGCCATCGTTTCTCCATGTCCTAGAGTACTGGGTGTTTTCCTCCATGGGTAGAGGAGCTTTGTAAGAACTCTTCCATCCTGGACTTTTGGGGTGACTAGTACAAAGAGATCCTGAGATCTGTTGGGAGTCTACGTCCCCAGCAGTTCTTCTCTTCTGAATCCCCCATCAAGTCTCTTGACAGCCCCTGAGCCTGCTCTTCAAAATTCACGTGCTCAAGCCCTTCTCCCTCCTCCAGGATGATAGGATTTCATCAAGTGAATCTGACCCGACAAAGGACACCGTTTCTGGTGGCCAACATAGACCCTTTCCATCTTCATCTCAAGCAAAATTATAGTTGCAGTACTGTGACAGGGTTCTCCCTTGAGCATGTTCGTAGTTGTTGCACTGAGGTCTTTCCAGGCACAAATCCTTTCCAACAACTTGGCCATTGAAAATTTCAGAGGTAAAAGCCCCATGCTCGCATATTCCAGACCTTCCGGTCAGAGGTTTATTTGCTCACTGTCTCCAAGTTTAAGAGGAATTGGAGCTTCGAGGCTTGTTATGTCTCTGTGTACAAGCAGATGAGAAGGGATTTGGACCTGTTCTTTTAACACTTTCTCTTAAACCTGCACACCTCTCAGCCCCCAGGTCAGTTCACCTCCCATCCCCCCGGTTCAGCCATGCCATGACTCACCTGCTAGCACTCTTTCTGTTGCCCTCTGTGATCCGTGCAACCAGCTTCTCCTTAGTCACACACACAATCCTACTTTCCCTGAGTGGGGTACTATAATATCCCGTCAAAATCATTTAAGATAAGTCCTATCTGCTTTTCTTTTTGGCTCTTCTGTGTCTGGGGATATCCTGGACTTTCAAAATGTCCAGAACCTTGTCCGGATGTGCTGGGGGTGGGGGGGTCTCTTTCCTTCACCACCATTGCTTGTTTCTGTAACTGGAGATGCCAAACTTTTGGGGTTCCTTTTAGCTGATGAGGAGAGTTGAGCAGAGAGACAAAGCACCCCATTCCTTGAGCTTAGCTCTTCAGGCATGGAAATTCATTTTTGCACCCTTTCATTTTTGCGTTTGTTTGAACAGACCTGCTTCCCCACTCTTTAGTGGGACACAGTACTCATTTTCTAAGTGCTCAGGGGTCCCCCATTTGCTCTCTGGGAAGTCCACTTGATGGTGTTATCTCATGGTTTCAGTTTCACAATAGGGGAATGTGTAGATCATGGCAAGAATATGGGTTTTTTAATTACATATATGCCTATACGCTTGCTGACGTGAGTTCAGAAAGTTTGTTAGTAGTTTGTTTTCCGGGCTACTGCAAAGACAGATGGGTGATGAGTTGTATCGTCAAACTGAATGGCAACAGGATTCGCAGCTCTGTTTTACTAAAAGGATCACTACTTCCTGGGGCGTGAAGACTGACGCACCTGTTCCCAAGGTGTATAAATGGTGGCGTTGTCTCCACGTGCAATTTTGAAGCTTCATCAGCTGAATCTGAGGATACCTCCTGTGCTCACAGGTTTTGAAAGCAGCAAAAGGCAACAAGCCTTCCTCCTTGGGTTGCAGTTTGCTACGTCTGAGGGTTATCTTGACCGTTTCTGCTGGCAGGCATGAAACAGGGGCACAAAACAATTGTTCCCTGATATGTCCTTTTTTTTCCTAATTCTTGTCCATCACTATCTTTTCCAATTATCCATCTCTATTTTCTATTCGCTCTATTTCTCTATTTTTTTTCTTGCTTCATCTGGAAGCCTTTCATTCTTTAAAAAAAAAAAAAAGGAAAAAAAAATTCCCTTTTTCTTGCTTCCTGGTAGGTTGGAACCATAATGACAAATTTGCTTGATTATCCCTATTGGTAGCGATTGACTTCAGTGGAACTACTAATGTGCGGATTAGGTTGACCTGAGATGGATAGATGAATGGATGAATAGGGTATCTAGAGGTATCTATAGATATAGATAGATAGAGGTATCTATATCTATACATATCTATATACATATCTATAAATATCTATAGATAGATTATCTATCTATCTATCTATCTATCTATCTATCTATCTAATATGTGTGTGTGTGTGTGGATGCATAGGATTTGTAAGGTGTCACCTGTTTAATATTGTTAAAGGGAACATCTTTGCAAAGCCACGTGGCTGTATCCTGAGTCTTGCATCTTTTCTGTTTTGGCCAGCCATTGAGTGTAGCTTTTAACCAGACCATCCAGGCATGATGGGTGTATACAGAAGTCCTCCATGCATATTGTACAGTGCTCTTAAACATGGCAAAAACGCAGTTTTTAGTGAGGTGGCAGCCCAGTTCCAAGCATCTGGTCCCCAGCCATGCAGGATCTCAGGGTGTGTGTGTGCATCTCACCTGCAATGTGTCCCCCCGTCGCTGAGAGCGGGCACCATATCTGCCCCATGGTTGGGCATCGGCCCGTCTGGCCTGATCACTGCTGTCTCAGTTAGCTGGTGGGAACAGGGTGGGTTGCTGTCTTTTGCAGACTTGGCTAGTACTCCTCAGCTACTCCGGTGGTGCTGGAGAGCACTAACAAAGCCCATTTGGGATGCTGGCATTATTGCCAGAAACTTGGCCTGCGTACAGAAATTATTTAAAGTGCTGTAGGCTACTAAAGTGCTATAAAATATAGTGCTTCAAATGTAATACTTAATTTAAAGTGCTGTCCCCATTTTTAAAGTGCTGTAAAGCTGTGCACTTCTGTTATGTCACAGCAATAAAGCGCTTTAAATGGTGAAAAAAGCAACTTCTGTACATACCCAGTATTGTTAATAGTCACATTTGTGACATTAGAAGGAAAAGGAATTGCTCTGCTATCTCGCATATGAAAGGGAATAAGTTTGTCATTCTGAGTCTTGAAGCAATGGGGTTTTTTTTGTGGGGACGGGTTGTTCATTTGATGCGGAGGGGTTTTTTTTGTTCCTTGCTTTGTTTTTTTGCCCAAATTCTCCTCTCCTTTGCTGAGGTTTTAAATACACTTGCTGAAAGTATCATGTTGAAACTTGTATTTTAGACAAAGAGGGAATGACTGTGAATTGGTTGGCTTGGACTTCGCAGGATTATTAATACATTTCAGTGAAAGAACTGGCTAGTATGTGTGCACAATGAGGCGGCAACATTTCTCTGGTGTAGTGCATTACCCTTTTCTTCCAAAAGACAGTATATAAAAGAATATTATAAATAGTAGAATATTAACCGTTAGAAAAAGCCCAGGTGTTCTAGATGTAGAAACTAGCCTCTTGGTTCAGATTTCATGCAGGTTGTAGAAGGACTTCTGTTTTAAAGCTTTGACAAGACAGAATTTGTCCCATAGACTCACTGTAGTCTACACATTTGTGGATAATGAGATTTTATAAGTAAAGTTATTTTGGAATAGGTGTGAGAGAGAGTCTCCTCGCCCTTTAGTGTCTTTCCAGATGCCATGTAAAGCAAGCTACATAGATGAAACTACTACAGATGAACCTTCCTGGATTTCAGCGTGCAGTTTTTATGGATGTCTCAGTTGATCAGATTAAAATGCTGCAGATACAGGTTGTGTGGTTAATATTAGATTTTGTATTCCGGTCTGTAATAAGTGATTTTCCTCTGTGTATTGGAAAAACTGGTTAATAGAGCTCATAAGAGAGTTTAATTAGTAGGCTGTTTGCGAGGCAGAGTAGGTATTCTGAGTCATTGTTCAAAATTACTGTGAAATTTCTCGGTATTGGATTGTTTTTTCCGCTTCTTGTTGTTCACAGGATGTTTGGGTGCAGAGTGCATCGCCTAAATGTTGCTAAATACAATCATGTAATGACAAAAGTACCAGTTTTTTAATTAGCAGTCAACCCAGTTTCGAACAGTGCTCTTGCAATACGTTGCTATACCCTGCATATTGTTGCTCTACCCTCTTCTCTGGCTCCATCCTCTCTTATTTCAGACCTAGCATATTGCTGCCCCAGACTCGACCTAAAATACCTCTTGGTTTGAGGCCTCGCTAAGGTTTCACCTTTCTGTTGTGGCTGCCATTCTTCTGCCACTTCTTAACCGTTTCCCGTGTGGGACGGGGTATACTCGTGGTCTTCTAGCAACAAGAAACATAAAATCCCTCCTTTAAACCAGACTGCATGTGTTTTGTCAAAGCAGCGTTTCCTCTGAACTCTGCTGATACCATTTCCGGATCTGCCTTCAGGGGGGTTTCCAATGACAGAGCATGTATCACTCCCTGGGCTTTGTTTGTTCTTCTGCTCTTCTCTTTTCTCTTGTATAGAGCATTTAATTACGTGGTGTCATTGGGGTTTTGTAAACTTTGGACAACTGTCCACACGCACTATAGCAGGGGCGGGCAATTATTTTGGGCAGAGGGCCGCTTACTGAGTTTCGGCAGGCCATCGAGGGCTGCGTGACAGGCAGCTGGGGGCAGATTTATATTAATTTTCCAAATTTTTTAGGGGCTCCGCGGGCCGGATAAAATGGCCTGGTGGGCCACATTTTGCCCACCCCTGCACTATAGTGACTTAGGAGCCAAAGTATAATTTGCAAATGGGATTTGGACTTTTAAATGGCGATGTCACTTTTTGTTATGAAAATGGTGCTTTTTTGACAATTCTTATCCCATGTACAATATGGTATAGGCATCTGTAAAGTTATACACTGAATTAATTAGTCATTCACACAAGACAGCCATTGAAAATTTAGCATCTAGCTTACCTTTTTATGCTGCCTCCAGTTTTAGCTCTGTTTTAATTGGTGCGGTAATCAATCCATCACTGAGGCTTTAGTCACCCCTCAACCTAACCAAAGTCAAGTAGTTTGAAAAATCCCGTTCTGGGGTCATCTTTGGGACCTTGGCTGAAGAGGAGCTGTCTCCCGTGATGAAGGTTGGACCACTTGCTACCTGAGACTGTCACAGCTTAACAGTTCTTGCTGTGAGACAGTTTTTCTCTTGAAATTCAGACTATATTATTTTTTCCCTTCCTTAATTTCACTTCTTTTCTCATGGTTACACCTACAGATGTCACACTAAATAATTCCTCTCTCCTTGGTGTTTATACATTTCAAATATTTGTAGGCTTCTCTCCCTCCTTTTAGTCATCACTTAGCCAAGCTACAGCACATTTTAATATTTAAATGTTGAGCTCGTTTAATCTTGCCTTATAAATCATTCTCTAGCCCCCAGATCAGATCTGTTCTTTGAAATTTGTCTTCAGTTTGTCACTATCTTTCTGATGTCCAGAATTTAATGCCTTATTATTCTAGATGCAGCTGATCCCGAGCTGCTGAGAAATGCTATTACCTCTCCATTATATGCCATTCTGCTTTTGAAGGAGATGGGAAGCCGGGGTAACAGCACACTGCAAACTTCTGACAGAGGTTGTCGTCTTTTCCCCTCCATATTCCTGATCTTTTCTTTCATCAATATGTATGTATGTGTTTGGAAGCATTTGCCCCACGTGTATTCATTGTCCTCAGTGTGGTGATTATTGTTTTATTTTTATCCATATTTTAAATCGCTGTGTTGTTTTGTCTTTTCTTTTATATTAGATTCACTACTGGTCTTAATTCATGGGGATCTCTTCCTCCATTCATGTCTGTCTCTAGATCAGTGGATTTTTGTGGTCGGCTAGAACATAATTCTGTTCAGACTTGAAAAAATGAGTCTTAATCTGTACAGGCAGTCCTCAACTTACAAAGTTTCGAGTTACAACATTTCACACTTACAACATTTATAAATTGACACCCGGTTTCAACTTTCTGACGTCCGTTTTGATTTTACAATGCTTGATCTGATGCGATGCCACGCCAGCGAGAAAGTTCACTGCATCGCCCGTCTCCCTGGAGAACATCTGTTCAAACTTCCTTGGATGCTTGCTTTAAGAAAGCAGATGAGACTCCAGAAAAACCGGCAGCCGAGACTCCTGAGAAGACTCCAGCCAAGAGCCCTCCAAAATGTCCAGCCAACAGCCCTTCAAAAGGTCCAGCAAAGTCACCTCAAAGAAGTCCTTCCAAATCAATATGATTGTTATTTACAATATAAATACATTAATGCTGCTATATTAGTCATGTATCATTGATTGAGTACAAAATTCTGGGTTATTTTTGGTGAAAATAGGCTATCGGGCTTTGGTTCAGGAACCAATCCCCCATTTGTAGCATTGTTTCCTGTGGGAAAATCGGTTCTGAGTTGCAGCGTTTTGACTCAAGATGTGGTTTTCAGGAACCAATTGTCATAAGTCCGAGGACTGCCTGTACCATTCCAGTGGACTCCATGCTTCTTGAAGGAAAGCAGGGAAGAAAAGAAGATAAAGGAGAGCAAAATAAACACGAAGTAGGGGAAAAAGTAGGTGCTCTCAAGAATTGGATTTGAGATTCTCTAATATACATCATCCCTTTGCAGCCTGCTATATAAGTACAACCTATGAGGAGTTTTCTTTTCATCTGCCATTGTGTAAGACAGTGGTTCTCAAGCTTTTTAGCCCTCCATAACTTTTCTGAATTTTGCAGAACTCTGATTGAGAATCGCTGAGCTACACTCTAAAGTCGGAAAAGACATGGGAGGGTGCCTTAAAGCTGAAGAAGTTAAGAACCATTGCTCTAGTCTAGCTGGTGCCAGGTAAGGGCAGTGGGAACAGGACATAACCCTGCTGTGCCCTTCCTTTTCACTGTCTGCCCCCTCCCTGCCCTTGGACTGTACCCAAGGGGGCAAGGGCAGTCCCCTCCACTGAGGCTACTCCTGCAGGGTCTCGCATGCCAGCGATCACCCCTGCATCCCGTCTGTCTGGTCCACTCCACTCTTTGCATGGATGAGTTAGGCAAATCACAGCTCTGACCCGGCATCCGCCTGCCCACAGCATTGTGCTGTTAGGAGCACGGGAGCAGCGGGCACAGGAGGAACTGGGGGCAAAATAGGGCAGCCCCAACAGCTATAGCTGAGCCAGGCACTGGGCACCAGACTCGGGAAGGAGAGCATTTGCCTTCGCACATAAGGGCCAGGTGGCATTGCACCCAAGGGTGTCATGGGACCCCAGCTGAGAATCCCTGGTCAGGGATCATTGGACACTATGTGGATGTGCGATGGAAAATGGACAGGAAACAACTTTAAAGGGGACTGAAGGAACAATAAAGTTTAACCACATCCTTTGTTTTCATATTTAATCCCCCCACCCTGAACAGTTCAGTTAAATATTGGCACAATAATTCTTATTTGCAGACTGGTAGGCATTGTAATAAGAAAAAAAATCTTCATAATCAGCTAATTCATCTGACCCCAGCGCTCTTTCCTGCCTGTGCAGGGGGTCAGACTCGATGACCCGCTGAGGTCCCTTCCGACCCAAACATCTATGAATCTATAACTCTGCCTTATCATTTAGATACAGCAATCCTGGTGCTTCGTTTTCACTAGTGTGCCATGCAGAGGAACAACTTTAGGCCCGCTTGGAAGCCTCTTTTAAAAAGGAGCTTTGATCTAAATTAGAATCCAGGCTAATGACTGCAGATTCGAGCTAGATGGAAAATAAAAAGGGCTTTTCTTTTTGCGGTGAAAAGCCCCAATTTTTTCCATGAAAAATGAAAAAGTAAAAATAGTTTGGCTGGAAACAGGAATGGCTTGCTTGGGACATGCTGTCTCAGTGCCCACGGGAGTCACAGTGCTTTGTGCTCCCACTGGCTTTCTGGCTATATTGCCTGGCTAGCCAGCATCACTGTCTCCTTGCTGGATGATGTGTCACCAAAGAGGAAACCAGGGCCAGCGAGCAGAATGGGGCACAGTGGTGGCATATCCACACTGAAACATTTCAGTGAAAGTCTGCTGGCCCTGCAGGCTTTGGTTTTTCAATTAAAAATTTAAATTTTCCACTGGAAAGCAGATGCTCATTTCATAAAAATTTCATTTATTTGAAAACCCAGATTAAGTAAAAATAAATGTTGATGAAAAACTTTCTGACTGGCTCCACTTCAAATGGATCAAAATAGCAACACGGAAAAGCAAGGGAAGCAAAGTCCTCATTTTGGAAAGTAAGTTGCTTGCAAGCTCTCACCAGCCGAGCTCCGTTGTGAAATGGGGGATGGTCCAATTCTTGGGTTGACCCTTATGGAGACAGGTTTAGGTCTCTGTCCAGCTAGTGACTGGCACTGTGTGGTGCTGGGCAAGTCGTTGTATCCGTGTGCCTCAGTTTCCCATCTGTGAAATGTTGCCTTTTTTCAGAGAGTTTTGGGAAAAGAAAACGCATTAAAAATATTGGAGTGCTTGCATAGTACGGTAACGGGGCAGTGTAAATACCATAGAAGGATAGGCTTGATCCTGAGTATGTTCACTTCTCATGGTTGTCGTTCTCGTAATTGAAAGCTGTGTCCAGAATATTTCTAGTCTCGTTAATGCGGTAATCGCAGTTACCTTGGCTCTGAAAGTGCCATTCAGCATACATCTAAGAGTAAAGTTTACTTCAGACAATATGTAGAACAGAAAACCCAGATGCTGGTCATTAGAAAATCTAGCATGCTACCTGTGGAAGTAGGAGTATTTGGAGTTGGTGTAGTCGCAGGTTTTCTAAAGGATGGTGTTTTGAAGTGGTTGCATATCTCTCAGAGCTGCATTTCACCCAGGGAATGAGCCAGTGCATTATAGTTATACTTACTGGTTGAGATTTCCAAAGGCTGAGAGACCTTGTGAAAGTTGTGCCCATTTTGCATGCTGCCTTGCTTGGTAACTTGGGTTTCTTTTGAGTGAAAAGCCTGATTTTTCAGAGATGGAGAAATGCCTTCAATTAACATCTGAATTCAGTCGGCGCTGCTACTGTGTCAGTGTGTCTGCAGATAAAGCAAATAAACTCTTACCTAACTAAAGCAGCTTGACACAAATGGGAAGGAAGACAAAGGTAACATTATTCTCATCTTCTCTGGCATAGCTTGCTAAAGCCGCATGTTTGCTAACTAGTGCAGATATGAACGGATGCTTATATTTTTAGCTCCTTTTCCATGACTGCCATATTCAGGCCCTTGTTGTTCACTGCCAGCTGGAGACTCAACGTCTCTTGTTTCATAGATTCCAGAGACATTAGGGGCTGGAAGGGACCTTGTGAAGTCATCGGGTCCAGCCCCCCACCATAGGCAGGAAGTCTGCTGGGGTAAAATGATCCGGGCAAGATAAGCATCCGAAGATAGGATTGTTTTTGAGCCTTTGGGCAAATTTTTTCCCTCCCAAGTTTTCACGGAGAGAATAGTTTAATATTATACATAGCATTTTGTTGGAAACATTGGGTATTTGGGGTGGGCTTTGCTAGAGGACAGCGTTGGATTTATGAGCGTCCTTAGCTCCCGAGGGAGTTGGTTCTGTTGTCTCTGCCACCCAAAAACCTTGTTCCTCTTGTACATACAAGCTTTATCAGATTTTCTCTGGCATTACTAGACTGTAGGTACTGCTAGAAATTCACCTTCGGTGAGATTTCCTATGGGAACATGTAACCTTTGCCATTCTGAGTGCAGGTCTTCAGTGCCTTTAGGGGAAGAATTTTCTAAGGGAACTCATCCTTTCTGAGCAAGGTTTTATGTCAGCATGTGCATTTTACTGAAGCTTCAACCAGATCCAGTCTGAATCATGATATCTGAGTTTTTCCTCCTTATATGTTGCAATAGGTATATATGTATAATATATATATATTTGATCACCGACTATTAAAATAGCTTTATATGGAAGGCAGTAAGTATCTTTGTTTGACTCCAGAAGCTGGCATCCCTGTCCTATAAGACCTTCCATTTCTAGTTTTATAAGACATTCATTACTAGCATCTGTTTTTTAACTAGGAACAAGTAGTTCTCTATAACTGTAGGCTGGCTGTAGCTTAAAAGTGAAGGTTCAGCATTTCTTGGATGCTGGAAAGGTGCTTGCCTCTTATTTAATTAAGACGTGCAGTTGTTCCTGTCATTCAGAGACGCACTGCATCTTGTGGGAAGAATCTCAGTATTAAAGGGGCCTAAGATGCATTGACTGTCTAGCATTTTATATCTATAAATTCAAAGCATTTGTTGTACCCCGTGACAATTAGGCCCAGCCTGCTTCCCGTTGTGATTGGAGATACCCAGCCACTTAAAAATGACTCTTACACTGGAGCATGGTTATTGCATCAGTAGCATTGGACTTATTTTCCGTGACCTGTGTTCTTTCCAAAGATGTCTTTAAACACCTGCCAATCAGAAATACTTCTGTTTCTGTCAAGGACCCAACTTTTCCCTGTCTGTCTCTCTCTCTTCCTCGCCCCCCCTCCCCCCCACCCCCACCCCCCGGTTTGATAATGAGCCTGCCAATTTCATTTTTAATTTTTTGCCAAATTTCAGCCAAAGTGACAGCTGGACTGCAGTATAAAAAGGGTCACCCTCTTAGACAAGGTTTCAGTAAGCAGCATCTGTCCTAAAAAGTTCAGGAATTCTGAAACATCTCGCATTTGTTTTAAATAACCGGTAGGGTTGAGAGCCATTACATGAGAAACCTACAGCAAAAGATACATGACTTTCACACTGATTATGTTGGGTCACAACAGCACGTCTTACCTTTAGGTGTTCGGTTTTGGCAGAGGTTCAGCCAGGCAGCTCTGTGCCCGGGGCAGTGCTGGCTACTGCCATGCCAGTTGCCCCCCAAGGGTGGCACACGGGGCCGCTGCCCTGATCACTCCCCTCTGTTATGCTACTTGGATTTAGGGAGATGCTGTGTGTAGCTTATATTTTCTCACTGTTTTTCTTTGCAATTAGTAAGTATGGCATCAGGGGTTTCTGCTCTTTTAAAGGGATGAAAATGTAAACAAGGTAGATGACTTGTCATGTTGTGATAAGACACCAAAATAAGGAGCAGCTCTACGCAAGTCAAGTGTTGGAAAAGGAAGTGGCTTTACCTACGTGGGATTTTTTCTTTCTGTGCAAAGATTATTCTTAATTAAAATTTGGGAACTCTTTTTGTATAGATACCAACAGGGAGAATCCTCAGATGATAATTAGGCTTGGCGGGATCCGCTTTTTATTGTAAATGTTAATAAACGTTGATTTTTACCTCTCGCTCACAGGCCGATGAAAAATATTACTGTCGTTAATAAGTGAAATTTATAGAAAGGGGATGTAAAAAAAGAAATAGATGGCTGATGGTGTGTTTGACAGAGGGAGCAGTCCTACAGAATCGTGCTGACTGTAGTTTGGACCGCAACTCCCAGAAACCCCAGGGGATTGGAAACAAAGGAAGAGGGAGCTACGGGCAAGCAGAGACGGGGCTGATGGCAGCTCTGTTGCTCACCTGGCGGAAATCCTACAGTAGTTATGCTTGTTGCAGCGGGTGGTCAAACTGCACTATAATAATAGTATACTGTCATTAATGAATTGTCTCCCCTCCACACCCCTATGTCTGCCCCTCCCCACAAACTTTGTGCAGTTTAAAATTTAAATAGACAAAAAATTAAATAAACGCTTAAAAATAAACATCAATATTATCCATCGAAATGATTAAAAAATAAAAATTGAATTCTGCCAAGCCTAATTATGAGTGAATGGGCTAACAGCGTTTCCTCCCCTTTTGGTGGGTAAAGCCACTCATGGAGGCTCTGTGAGCAATGAGCCATCACTCATCAAATTGTATTTGCTTTTTGTAAAACCACCTATCCGGTCAAACAGGCTGACCGCGAGACTTCCATCAGCTAATATCAAACTGATGACTCGTGTTTCTGAAGCTGTTGACCATGAGTCTAAACACTGCTACCTGTGTTTGTGTGTGCAAATGTTGGGGGGTTTTGCCCCTAAAGCAGAAGAAAGTGGAAGATCAAATGGCCACCTCTTTTAAATAGTTTTTCAGAGGGATATTCATTTTTTCCAGGTGAACTTGCAAGATTTTTTTTCTGGCACTGTGTGTATTTCTTCCTTGATTTCTAGTGAATTTGGAATTAAAATGTTTAATTCTTTCCATAAATTTCTTCTCAAGTGCCTGGCATGAAGCTATTGGCTATTGAAGCTTAAAGAGATTCCACTCATAGGACTATCATTAGGAGGCCTTCGTTGTTCTCTGCTAAGTGGTTGCCTACATTAAAATCTACCGAGGAGGTCTTAATTTCCCTTGGACTGACTCTATTTCTCCCCATGGTTTTCCTCCCTTTTTTAAGTAGCTGAAGTTGGTTTCCTTTTTTTGGATACTGTTTGCCAGATAAAAAATATGAAGAACCTTGACAGCTCCTCCGTTTGTGTTTGAACACGTCTGCCTCTATAGTAGGAGGCATAACTTGTTCTGGAACCCCTACTGCAGACTTTCATCTGAATTAAGGTCACCTTTGCCTTCCCCTGCTTCAAGAATGTGTTAAATCCTCCGGAAATGACTGAGGCATCTAAGGGAGAGGCCTTGAAGCATAGTTATATAAAAAAAAAAAAGCCTCAAATATGATCTGGACTCTTATATTTCCAGGTTTTTTTGAATGGGGATGATGAGAATCCTTTCCTGTGTCCCACCACCTAGTAATACAAAATATAAAAGGCAATAAAACATTTTTGAGCTCCTTTTTAAGCAGGTTGACAAGGCCATTTGAATTTATTTGAACTTTATTTATTTATTATTGAGTAGTCAATAGATTGTGCAGCAGAAAACTTGCTCTTGCTGATTTGTAAGTGAAAATTATTAAGCAAGTATGATGCAGAGAGAGAAATTCTTCCCATCTTTCCCTAAGCTTGTCTACCGTTCTTGGATGAGTTTCCACTAGGAGACTTGAGATCTGATCAGCAGCTGCTGAGGACCACACCAGTGGCACGTGCCATATTTGAGAAGCTTCCAAAACGGAAATAGTCATTGAGGATCTTTGGAGTCTCAGATTGGATCTGTTACCATCATCTTAAGACTGGATTATTGTGGTTACACTATCATGTCCAGGAGTGCTTATCATGAACCAGGCCCTTGCTGTATTTGGCCTACCAGATAAACACTGAACAAAAAGCCACCATCTGCTCCAAGAGCTTGCAATTTTCTGTTCGACAGGATCCAATGGGTGGATATAGATAGACAGATGGGGAGCTCAAAGAACCAGTGCGGCATTAAGCAGCATGACCAGGAGTGGTATCAGTATGCAAACATCCTAACTTCTCCAGTCTTTTGTAGGTGTCATGGCAGAGGGGAGTTTATACTGAGGTCGCTTTGCAGATATGTTGAGTGCTTCTCCCAACTATGGAAGAAAGGACAAAATTATTTGTTTGAAAGTTTAACAAGTGCGTGATGGAGGTTTAGCCTCATTTTTACTGGTAGAGAAGCAGTTTGAACTTCAGTTTGGCTACAGATTCTGCCACAAAGATGAATTTACCACAGGTGGAAGGAGCATGGTTTTGAGCTAGGAAACCTGGGGAGCTGACGATGTGCAGCATTTTGCCTGTAGGTCTCTCTCGAACTCAGTCCAGGTCACACGTGACTGAATGTTGTTACCCTCTGATTGCTATTTGGTAACTGATTTGTAGGGACCTACCGAATTCACGGTGGAAGTAGTGTGTGCTGCGGCACCTTTAATCATGCATGTTCCCCTGCATGCATCTTGCCCCTTGCACCAACCCTTTGCTGCTGATTAGCAGAGGATCCCGCCGCTCCCTCCTGATCAGCGGGGAATATAAAACCATGGTTTTAAACATGGCGCCATTTCTGCCTTCCTGCCAGACAGGGCCATCTGGGGCCTCTCAGCCAGTCAGTGGTGGGAGGCAAAATCAGCACCATATTTAAAACCACAGTTTTCGCCTCCTTACTGATCAGGAGTAAGCTGCAAGCAAAGCCCCTCCACCAATCAGCGGGGGCACCTGCAAGATTAAAGGAGCCACGGAGCACCCCATGTCCGCCATGAATTTGATAGGTCCCTAATGGTATCAAATTAGTTGTCTTAGTCCAGTTGCTGAAAGAGAAATGCCTGCACTGCAAAAATAGCACCAATCTGACTGATGCGGTTTGGCATTCGTGTTATCAGTCTCAGGAGAGCGGCCAAACATTTTAATTAGCTTTTCACATATAGAAGCGGGCGAAGTGTGATGAAGTGACAGTGAAGACAAACTTGTATTGCCACTACCAGGCTAGCCCTGTTTTTGTAAATAGCTAAAGGGTCCAATCTCCAATGAAAACAACACTTTTCTCTGGTGCACAATTCATTTTATGGAAAAAAAACCAAAACAGCTTAGCCTAGATTTTAGGCCTTGTCTTAAGGCTGCTCGTAGATTGTCCGAAGAAAATACAGGGTTTTTTTTTCAGTAGGGCATGCAGAAATATGAAAGGGTCAGATGCTTTTTCCCTTTTCTTTTGGGGGAATGATGGCACTGGAAAACATTAGGAGAACAAGCA
>NW_005842139.1:1370479-1401224 GCF_000455745.1 Alligator sinensis
TGGTAAATTTATACATTCATACGTTACGAAGACAGAGGGAACCCTTAGGATGCTCTTGTCTGACCTCCTGCACAAATGCAAGCAATAATACTTCCCTGCTTGAGCCTTTTCTTTTTTTTTCTTCTTTTGTAATTAAAACATCCAAAACAATTTTTGATTGAAAAAGTGGAGAACATTGAGGAAGATGTTCCAAGTCCATTACAATTGTCAGCGTTAAAAATCTGCTTTCTCATCTGAATTTTGTCTTGCTTCAGCTTCTAACAGTTGGATCATGTTATCCCTTTTGACGAGGTACAAACATTCAAAAAGCCTGCGGCAAAATTGACCTCTAAGTTGCACGGTTTGCTGTTAGCGGCATCGTTTGGATCAGTGGATGAGTAGTGAACAGAACGCACCATTGCCCTTTGGCGTGGGGACAAGTCTTAGACCGGATTCTGCCATTTTTAAACCAGTCTGTGTATCAAACTTCTGTTACGGGTATAGACCAGTTTCCAGTCACTTATACCAGTAGAAGTGTAACATCTGAACTTGGCCCTTTGTCTGGTAGATTAAAGAGCCCAAAGTATCAAAGTTTTACAGATTGAGCTCGTGGAATTTTCCACTTTTAAGGCATGTTTTCCAGTCCTCCTTGTGACTCTTCTGAACCATTTTTTGCTTATTTTTATCTTTCTTGAATTGTAGATATCAAAATTGGACACCATAGCGGTTGCACCAGTGCCAAATTCAGAGAGAACATGATCATCTTGCTTCCCATTTGGCATTCCCCTGTTTATATAGTTTAGGATTATTTTAATCTCCTAGCCCACATCACCCTACGTTGTTTGCTCAGTGACATTACAATTTTACATTTGGGCTGTACTAAAGCACAGGTTGCTTTCTTGGACCTGGATGGCCAGTTCATTATTAGCTACGCTTCCAAATTTTGGGCCTATATGGTCTTTATCAGTGTTGATTTTAAGTTCTCTTCCACTCCTCGATAAAAATGGTAAATAGGTCAGGGCCAAGAACTGCTTCCTCTGGGAACACACATCTATTTGATGATTCCCTCTTTGCGATTCCTATTTGAGTTGTCAGCCATTGTTAATCTGTTTAATCTGTCATGATACTTTTTTACTGTTCTAGTTTCTGAATCAACATGTTCTGCAGCGTGCAGTCAGATGTTTTACAGAAGTGTTAGGATGTCAGCACCATTACCTTTATATACCAAACTCACAATCTTATTAATAAAAAGAGGAAGTTTGTTTCATATGCTATGTTATCCATCAACATAAATGTTGATTCACACTGATCATGTTCCTAGCCTCTAATCCTTTATCAGTCAAGTCCTATATCATCTCATCCATTGTGTCCAAGTGGAATCAGTCAGATTGGTGCTATTCTTGCAGTGCAGGCAAATAGTAGTACGTTTCAGGCTGACAGGGCCTATAATTATCTGAAGCATCCTGTCAGATCTTTTTAAATATTAACACAGTGACTTACTCCCAAAAATCAGTTTAACCAACTCTTCTGAAACTCTTGGGTCCATGTTATCTGGGGCTGGCCAACCAAAAGATGTTCAACTTCAGCAGCTATTTAACATCTTCCTTCATTATTGTTCTGTTTGATCAAAAAAAACTCCAGCCTTTTTCTAAATACAGAAGATGAATATAGTGCACAGCTCCCTTTCTGTATTATTATTATTATTGTTACTGTTGTCATGGTTATTGATTGTTCTGCCGTTTACATCTACCATCTGACCAAGCACCATGGTTGGGATCTTTCCTGTTTCTAATATACTTAGAAAACTGTAGAAAAATAGGGCTGAAAGAGCCCTCGAGAAGTCATGCAGTCCACCTGTGTTGGTCTGATGTGTATTCATTACTAGCAGTTGCCATTCTGCTTCATTGGAGGGGAGTACACATACATGCTTATAACGCATCTACTGGAATACAAGATGGCCCTGAATACAAGACGACCCCCCCCCCCTCAATAATTAGTTTCTGTATATGGAACATTTATACAGTTGTTATAATTTTCCAGGTATAGAATTTAATTCTTGGAGGTTTGTCTTGAATTTGTAAAACTCCCACTTCTACAGCAGGGAAAATAAATCGGGGGCTGGAGGTGGGTGGGCGGGGCTTCACGTGGCCCCCTTACCCTCTGCTTCCCCCTCCCAACTTTTTCCCCTTGCAGCCCCTTCCCCACTCCTTACTAGCAGACCCTGAGCACATGGAAATGAGGGGCAAATTTGAATACATGGACTTTGAAATAAACATCCCTATAGTAATTTGCCTAGACTTAGTTCATCCAGAAATTATACATTTTACCTTTTTTAGAACTGCCACGTGTTTTACCACAGGTACTCCATAAACACTTTTAAGCAGCACTTTTGCACCTCCTTATATATGGTACAAACTATGTATGCATGATATTAGTCCGAAGCCTAAAGGTTCATTATTTACCATAGTGCACTGGGCAAGGCCCTGCCAGAGTCAACAGCATTTCAAGCCACGATGACCCCATAGCTCAGCACTACACAGTATGTTTCTATGTGTGTGTACTCCAGATGCCCCCCTCCCCTGCTAAAGGATCATTGTGCTAATTAGCCCCTGATCATGACTGGAACTGAGTGTTCTTGTCACAAGTTCTGGGATCCTCTAAAAGTGTATATGCAGATAACACACAGGGCAACCTGGTCTGGCTGTACCTCATGGGGGGATGGACCACAATAATCATATGTGCCGTGCTAAGAGAGAGGCTGAGAAAAGGGATTCTGGGTGAACTGTCTAGGGCCCTGGTTGGTGATGTTTGCTAGACATTGCTGATGAAGAAACAGGAATCATTGGATATGAGAAAATAAGGCACAGCTTAGCTCTGGGAGTGAAGAGGAAATAGAAATGTATTCAGTGTAGTGGCTCACCATGACTTGAGAAAGTTGACCCTGAACACAGTGGACACTACCATATAACTTATTCAGATGGGCTGCACTAACCTATCCTTGTGGTAAGTTCCCATCAGTTTGTTTGCCAATTATGGGCCATATGCTTTATAGTCATGCTCAGTGCTGGCTGTATTTAATCAACTTCATAGTTGGTTTCCATTACTGAGTACGTGCTGCTTTTGGCAGGAGTTTAATGATTGAATGATGGACAGTGTATTTAATGAGACTTCCTTGCATGCATTTAAGATGAGAAGCTTTTTTCTCCCATGCTGATTGAGGTGTGGGGGGAACCTCATCTTATATTCAAGTAAATATGCTGTATATATATATATAAAAATGTTTTTTGGGTTTTTTTTAAAGGTGTGTGTATGTGTGTGTGTGTGTGTATGTATGTGTGCATGTATTAATAGCTCATTTCAGTTCCCCTCTAAACCAGGTTAGATATTACCATGTTTGGCCTTTTTTTTTTTTCCAACTGTGACTGTATTTTTTTCACCTTTGTGAAACTAGCCCTTTTAAAGCCCTTAGGGCATTTATACATGTGCTCTGGGAGTGCGGGCAGAGGCGGGGAAACACTTTAATTAGAGTGGCTCCAAGAGCTGCTCCAATTAAAGCACCTGGAGCGTCTTGTGTGTCAGTGTCCCCCTGCTTAAAAATGGCGGCGGGGGCACTTTATCTAAAGCTCGCTTGGCGAGCATCAGATAAAGCGCCCTTACCACTATTTTTAAGTGCAGGGATGATGATACACAAGATGCTGGAGGCTCCTGGGGCGTGAGTATTACCATACTCCAGCAAACTTGATTCATCTGGATTAATCAAGTCTGCTCCGAAGCACTGTAATTACAGTGTGTTGGAGCAACTTCACTGCTCGTGTATAGGCACCGTGAGAGAGAGAGAGAGAGAGCGTGTGTGATTTATTTGGATTTTGTGGCCAGGTCCTAATTACTTAGTTTAGCTACATCTGCCTACAGTTCCTCTTCACCTGTGCAAATGAACTTTAATGTAGAGTCCCCCAATATTGCTAGTATTAGAAAGTAGTAGTAGTTTTATAAAGATCTAGAAACATCCCTTACTGTACAACCATATCTAACTGTAGTGTAGAGTGAACTAGTAAATTCCAAACCACAGAAAATATTTATAATTTAAGGCCCTGTTCCTGTGAAATGCAGCATACAAATAGACATCTGTGCCTTTGCAGAGAGGCCCATTTAAAAGGTCCAGGTGCATGCTAGGAAATGGTACCCTTTTTGCTACATGCAGTAAAAATACATGATCCAAAAATGAAAATTCATATTAGAACAGTTTCTTCTTCTCTCCTCCTTCTTGCCATGTACCAGTGACAGTTTTTTAGTTCGCTCTAATTTCTGCTTTTGGTTTATTGTGAAACTGCTCTTGAGAATAATTTGAAAGGAGTATTTTTAGCTTGATATATCATTCTTTGTTCGTTAGCTGTAAATATTTAGTGCACTAATAGTGTATGATGTCTGCCAGCAATCTCATGACTAACTGTCACTTTTCACAGAATTATTTTTCTGGGTTTATCTTCCTTTTGCACCTTTAACCAAAATATTCTCTTTTTCTAGAGACATTATAAAGGCACTTTTTCTATTTTATGTATGTAAGTAAGTTTTTGATATGTAGGTTATATTTAAAAAATATACAAAACAAAGCCCAAAAAATTCTGAAACTGTTCTGTCGACCAATAATGATTTTTCCCCCTTCAGCATTATTCGTATAAATGTAAAGCAGGTGGCAGAGTGTAGCCACAGAAATTTGCTAATGGAAACAACTGCACCAAAATTGCTGTGGGCGGTATTGAGGGCTGATATATTTTTATGATAAATTTTATAGTTTTTCCTAACTCCCTAGAACTCAGTTTCCAGAATTTTAATTAGGCCAGCTTTGACCTTCCTATTCCTAATAAATCAAAGGGAGATAGTACAATTTAGTAATAAATAGACTTGGTATAAAATCACAACCAGTAATTCGGGAATAATAATATTATAATTTTATTAATAGTTTTGTACTAATATCAGTATGTTCTTCTGGAGCATATGTTAATATGAGCATGTAGTGTCTTCACTTGTGAAATCAGTTCTTCTGCACACAGGATTTCAGTAACCATTTAATTGTTGCCTTTGAGCCCAGTTTTGCAAACATGCACAGAAGTCGTTGCACTTCTGGACAGACTCCTTCCACCTTTGAGTAAACATCTACCGTCGATATCATTTTATTTTAATTTTTTGGTATAGAGGGTCATAGGTGGTCAGATCAAAGATGCTTCTACAGTATTACTGAAGAAACTGGAGAAAGAGTGGGTGACCTCTTATGAAACCCTTGTGCTATTTTCCTCTTAAATCAGCTGTCTTCTATCATCCTTTCACTTCCCAGGAGTTTCTTTTATCTGTGGTCTCTTCCTGGCAAATGCATTTACATAAGAGAAATGAAACTGTTCCTGTGAATGACTCTGCAGAGTCAGGGCCTAAAACTCATTTTACTCTGTTTTTTAAAAGACAAATGGCTCCTGTTCTGGGAAGACCTGGATTCACTTCCAAGCTCTGCCAAATGCTTCCTGTTTAACACTTGGGGCTGGGTTTCATTCCATTTTTCTATGTCTAAGTGTGGTCTTATTCTGCCCTACCCAGGTCCCTAGAAAACCATTAATATAAGGCATGGACAAATGTTCACTTGAAGAGGTGTCAAAGGGGTGGGGGAGCTGCTGTTTCAGCTACACAGCAGCTGTGCTCTGCTCTAACCACTAGATGCGCAGAAACCTGTAGCAAACCACTGCAAGTGAATGTGCATGCCCATAAAAGGGTCAGTGTGCCCTTGCTGCTTTGGGACTTAGTCTTAAGGGCCAGCTACAGACGTTACACTTTTATCAGTATGAGTGATCAGAAACTAGTCCATACCTGTAAGATAACAGAAGTTCAGCACACAGAAACTGGTTTAAAAATGGCAGAACCAGGTCTAAGATTTGCCACATCCCCCCCCCCCCCCCCCCCCCCAAGGTGAATGTGTGTTTTCCACTTACAGAAGATCACGTAACTTAGATCTGTTCTGCCTCGGGCTTTTTGAATGTCTGTACCTAGCCATAATGAAGATGAAGACACATGAACCCTTTTTTGCAGGGAGGTGGGATCCTCTGGTGAAATGGAATGGGATTGTACACGGACACGGAGATGTCTGATAGGGCGAATGGGCCCTTATCTTTCCGTGCTTCAGGTCCACATCTGTAAAATAAGGTAGTGCACCTTCCCTGCTTCACAGAAGTATTGAGGATCAAATGCATTACAGATTGTGGAGTCTTAAATACAGCTGTATCAGGGGCCATGTCACGTACGTTAACCAGATAAAAAACCAGCGGGGAAGGCTGCTACAAAGAACATTTGTTACGCTATTTATGCTCTAGCTCTTTGCTCAGTCTAATGTGCATTGTCTTTTGGTTAATGCTAGCTAACTTGAATTGGAAATTTTTTTGTTGTTGTTGAGATGAATTTAGCCATTCAGGTAGAATGGGTGTATTTGTGTGTCCTGTGCTGGTCGAGTTAAGCCAGTGGAATGGAAGTGCTCCCCGAGCGTATTTGTAATGCTAAAAGAGCAGGTTCTTCTCTGTAATAAAGCCATATATTTCATGGATTTCTAGGGTCGGAAGAGACCCCCTGCTCTGGGCAGGAAAGAGCACTGGGGTCAACCGACCCCAGCCAGGTGCTTGTCTAATCTCCTCTTGAACTCCTGCAAGGCAGGGGAAAGCACCACCTCCCTTGGAAGCCCATTCCATATTTTGGCAACCCTCACCGTAAGTAATTTCTTCCTGATGTCCAATCTAAATCTGCTCTCCTTCATTTTATGGCCATTGTTTCTAGTAACCCTGAAGGGCACCCTGGTAAAAAGAGTATCCCCTGTTCCCTGCTGACCCCCCCCCCCCCAAATGAGTTTGTAGACAGCCACAAGATCCCCTCTCAGCCTTTTCTTGCGATGAGATTCAGGTCCCTCGGTCTGTCTTCATAGGGTCTTACCTGCAGGCCCTCAACCATACGAGGAGCCCTTCTCTGAACCTTTTCAAGGTTATCCACATCCCTCTTGAAGTTCAGCACCCAAAACTGGACGCCGTACTCCGGTTGCGGCCTCACCAATGCCACGTAGAGGGGAAGTATCACCTCCTTAGACCTGCTCGTGATGCACCTACTAATGCAAGAGAGCGCGGTTAGCCTTACTTATTACCTCATCACATTGGCGACTTGCGTTCGTTTTTGCGTTGACTATGACTCTGAGATCCCTTTCCACTGCTCCATAGAATACATGAGCTTTTGCAAGTGTTTTGAAGATATAATCTATTTCAGGTTTTAAAAATACTGAGCACCTTGATCGGATTGACTGAGACAGAGACATTCCGTTATTTATTGGATTATAGAACACAATTATTTCTTGTTTGAGACCCTGATTTGGGGAGGGCAGGGATGGAGGCACCTCCTGCGCACAAAGGCTTAGTTAAACGATCTGTGTTCACAGGAGATGGATGAGCTAGGATCTGCATATCACGCTGAAGGATGGTTCCTCATAGACAGGAGCCACCATGACCTCCCCTTCCTCTGTCTACAGGAGTGAAGGAAGGGGTTGGGTAGCCACTTCTGCACTGGACAGGTAGAGCCCCTAGTGTGCAGTTTTTACAGCTGTCCTTGCCTAGACTTCTCATGACTTTTCTTCCTTTCTCTCCTGCTGTATCACACCGACTCCTTTGTATATCAGACCCCCATGAGCAGGTAGGATTGGGCCTAAGAGAATATTTTCCAAATAAGTTGTACACGTATGTGACCCCAGGAAGTGGAATCCTGAAAGCTGTCTGGAGTTTATTTTTTACATTTCCTTATCTGTAATCATGTCTACTTCTGCTTTTACATGCTTTGAAAATGTGCACGCTTTCAGCAAACAGGTTTAAAACAAAGCGGCCCTGCAGTAATTGCATTTTCAAATAACCAAAAGAACTTTGCTTGAACACAAGCGGCAAAAAATGTGGATGCCTGAATGCAAAACGTGCTTCTGCGTTGCATATCCTGCATGTTTTCAAATCAGGGGGTGCGAACGAAGCGAAGGAAATAGCTAGGTTTTTTTGATACAGCTTTTGGTTCGGCTATCCCAGTCGGTTGCAGACATGCGCTTTCCCCTGCTGCGTGTGTATACCTATCGTGCTACTAATAGTACATCGCTAGCTCCGTATTACTAGATGGAGTTGTTAAGCGGGTCTCCTCCTTCTACCACAAACATAAACACAGACATTACTAGTAAAACAGAAGCTGTTGAAACCATTTTGGCTGCCGAAATGGGCTCCTGCCACCAGCAGCAGTTGTGCCGTTTTCTTTGCTGACACGTACTAAAGAAAGCTTAATCTCATAAATTATCCAGCATGTGATGTTCTGTCATTTCTCGTCATGGCTGCATTACCGCGCTCAAGATAGTAACACCATATAGAAAGTTTTAAGCTGATTTCACAATTGGCTAAGCTGCGTTTCTTTAAGGGGACTATTAATATGGGATGCTTCCTAACTTTCACAATATGACAACCTGATAGACTACTTGTAAACAGTGGCGTGATTTGAGCATTTCTTTTCCTTTCGGTTGAAATGGGAGCCTCGTTGCTTGTGCTGCTGATTCTTTAGTCACGTTTGCTCCGAACTCGGCATAAAACCATTAATCGTGTTTATGTAATTCTGCTGCTATCAACCCCTGGGTTACATGCTTTCCAGTTAACTCACTCTAGAACAGCCTTTTTTAGCCCTTTTTAAAGGTGTGAATGTTATAGTGACTTAATTTTAATGTTGGCTTTCACAGTAATGAGGACAGAATGGAGTGATGAAACACTGACAGCTTTTACTGTACCTAGAGAGCCTAGGTGAAAGTGGTGAAGAAAATTTTGATCCCACACTTGGAAGTTGTTTATGTGCTGAAAAGATACTGAGTCCTTTTTTTTTTGTTTCTTATGTTTCAACAGGGCAGAGTTTAGGGTATGGATTTGTTAACTATATTGATCCAAAGGATGCAGAGAAAGCCATTAACACTTTAAATGGACTCAGACTCCAGACCAAAACCATAAAGGTAAGACAATACAAAGAGCCTTTTGCTAAATTTAGGAAGAGCAGATAGTAGAGACCCCGTTTTTGGCAATCGCATCGCTATTTTAATCTCCAGTTAAATGGCAAAGCTAACTAGCTCTTGCTCAGAACAAAGGCAAGATATTTGGTAGATGGAATCTTTTTATTTCTTGCAAACTGCTGCTATTTTTATTTGCCAGGGAAAAATGACGTCTTAAAGCCTTGTAATGGGATTTGAAGTTAGGATAAAACAGTCATCCACTAGCGAGAACATTACCTGTAAAACAAAGGTGAAATGCACACTATATATTCCTAAATGACCATTACACACCTTGTTTTGTGCTGATTGCAATTAATTTGGCATGGGATTGTCAAACACTTACTGCCATTTATAACAAACACGCTTCACCCCAGTTTAGACATGCCATTTTTCAACAAATGTGGTAGTCTTTCTCAAGCATTACTCTTCCAATTTCACTGCCCTATGTTTGATCCACTTACTTGAAACCGGGAACCTCAAAGGGACTAGAGAACAGGCTGCAGTCCCCCGTTTGCCATGCTAATATGCCACAAGTTTCTACATGGTTACTTAGTGATCCTAAAAGCAAACTAATTTCTACACTGTCATATTTCTCATTGAATACTTGGTATCGATGGGTGCGATAAATATGCCACAAGAACATTCAGCCTTTCACAAAATGTTCTTTATCCGTACTTGGATAAAAAGGCAATGTCGAAAGTATTAACAGACACACTCACGCACACCCGTGTAAAGCAATTGAAAACCTTTTCATTATTTTGACCATTTTCTTAATTTTGCCCTATACTTACATTTTTCAAACAAAAAGTTGTTCTGGACTGGGAAAATGCATGGACTTGGAAATTTTAATTGAAAAAGGAAGGACAACAAGAATTATTTCAACAGTTTCAATATTTCCTTTTCAAGCAGAGAAATTTGTTAAAACCATGCCTTTCCCACAGCATATTTTGGTTTCCATGAATTGTAGTGTTGCCTGGGGGGAAAAAAAATCATTGAAAACCAGCTGGGACAGCTGACCGGGAATTTTAGACAAGTAGCCTCTTGTTCTGTATGTTGACCTTTCAGAAAACAGATTTGGTTACATATAAAATTGAATCATAGAAAATTCAGGTTGGAAGGGACTTCAGGAAATCATCTAGTCCATCCCCCAGCTCAAACCAGACCATCCCCGACTAGATCATCCCAACCAAGGCTTTGTGTAGCTGGGTCTTAAAACTTCCAAGGTTGGAGAGTCCACAACCTCTCTGGGTAACTTGTTCCAGTGCTTTACTACCTTCCTAGTGAGAGAGTTATTTTTCCCCCTAATATCCAACCTAAACTCCCTTTGCTGCAACTTGAGACCGTTTCTCCTTGTTCTGTTATCTGCCACCGCTGTGAAAATACTCTTTCCAAACTCATCTTGAGGGAACAAGACCATTCCGTATGTACATATTTATTCCCTGTACCAAAATGCTTACAAGGGGATTTTTGCAGTTAAGGTTTTTATGTATTTAATTTATCATGATGCATAGTGTAAAGCAACAGCATCAACTCGTCTTATCAACTGCTACAGATTGCAACTATTAATGCTCAGACTCAGCAACTTATTCATTCCACTTTTAATAAAGTTGAGCTGCAAGTTGATCTCTCTCTAAACCTATCTTAATGGGACAATGGCAAGAGAAAATACTACATTAATAATATTTTCTTACTTGTTTTTTAACTAGTTTAGGTTAGGCTCACGAGAATTTTAAAAATTGGAATTATTTTTTAACACTGTGCATTCACTTTTATGTATACCATTCCATTTGGATACATTAGTTCAACTGTTTTTAGTAAATGTCCATGTTTAATCATTCGGGTTCTTGTGAGCTAGAACAGTAATGTTTGTGTTTCTAGTGCACCTGAAGAACCTTTAATCAGAAAAGAAGATACCTTGCTAGTAAGCATATTATATTTTTGACTCCCATTTAATAAAGTGTTTTAACTTAAAATGATTTGCACCCATTTAACAAATTGTATCTTCAGCAGTAAAAGTTTGTTTTAGCAGGTGCTTGGCCTACCAAATGTGCCCTGAACATTTTGCTGCTGCTTTAATTTTTTTAAAATCTGTTTTAAAATGATATGGGTACAGAGAGTAGACTGGTTTTTGGTTTCTGTTATGCTAATAAATAACACATTGATGACTGATTGAAGATGTGAAATTCTTTTGGAATTTGGAAGACATTTAAAATTCAATAGTAAACAAGGAAACAGGTCTACGATGTACAGATAGGAATTACGTAACCCTTGCAGTGATTAGCAGGACATGTATAGTCTGCAAAACATATGTTTTTAAATAGGTATTTACACAGTCACCTAAATTAACCCAAGGGAGCCTCAGAGTTGAATTGCCAGGCTTTGTATACACAATAAAGTATAAGTGCTTAATGGGCAATTTGCACACAGCTTCGAATTGCATGTATTGCAAAAAAAAAGTGTGGCAAATTGTAAAATGGCATCTCATTAAACCACCCACCCTATCCCACATACCTTTGTGAAGTTTTTCTTTAATTTATCATTTTACTGTATTTAATAATTCTCTTAAAACAGGTTCTTTTTAATGTGTTACACAATCTGGAGACTTCACGGCGTTCATCTTGTTAAGCTGTGGATTGTATGTTTTGAGCATCCATGCCAGTTCCCATGCCGGTTAAATACGCCGGAGGGATCTACCTGTGAATTGCATCTCGGCTTTCCGCTCTTGCAAAGCAGTCACAAATCAGAGTCAACCCAGCTACATTGCCTTTCTTTGGCCGGCACCCCACCCTTTTCCTTGTGTTTCACAATGAGCTGTGGTTTAGGGCAGGGGCATATTTGCTTGTATTGTTGGATCAATGTACAGAATTATAAGAGCATCTAATTGATTCTTGTAGATGCCCTCTAAAAAGCTTTAAAAATGTCATCAGTATTTTAAGAAACCAGATTGAACATACCTTTATTTTGCTGACTGAAATGGCTTGATTTTGTTAAATATTGGCATTAGTATTAAAGATGCAGGAAATGGACATTGTTTTATTGTTTAGGTTTGCTCCAGTCTAAGCTGGAGTCCATTAGGGCCTTCCAGCTTAGACCAGATTGAGCCTCGGGTATGTGACCACGTAAGGTGTTGGTATGTGGCTTCACCTCCCTACATGCCGTCCAGGGAAGGTTACTCCCCTTGGTTACTCTCTACCTATGGGGAGGTGGTAGGGAGGGTGGACTCGTGGCATCTGTCTACGAGACTTCCTCCTTCCCATGCCAACTCACCTTCCTCCTTCCCATGCCAGCTGTTTTACAAGCTGACCCCCTAGGAAACAGAGCCAGCACTCTACCCACCCAGTTGCTTGTCGGCATTGAGTAGAGCTTGTGGGACCTTCTGTGGCTCCAGCCCCCAAAACCAAGGTCTGAGGAAGCTGTGAGGCATTTGGAAGCATGTTCATTCCCACGATTTTGTCACATAAGGCCGGGTACAATGTGCCGCTGAGCTGTGACACATTTTTAAAATGTGAAGGCAGTAGGCCTTATGCAGAGTTAGTGGGCACTTGCATTTGCATTCAGGAAAACCTGCAGCAAGATGTTAACCTTGAAAGCAAACTTTTAATGGGGCATTATCAACTCAACTATAGTCTTTGTAAAAAAAAAAAAAAAAAGGCCAGACATCCAACACTACAAGTCATTGCAGGTCCTTCACCTTTCCCTGCCTCCTACCTTTGCCATTTTCCTGGCTTTCCAGGAAAGTGTCCCCGCGCTGTTGGCCATTCTTCTCTCTCCTGTGAAAGAGCCGCAGTCTGGAGGAATGCTGGCTGCGTGCAGGTGATCCAGCCAGCTGACAAGGCCCGGGCATCTGTCAAATGGACAGAAAGAATAAGCTAAAGAAATCTGTATTTTTTAATTTTTCATCGGTGTTGTAATCAGTAACCCTTTCCTTATCAATAGGAGCCAAACATTTTCTGACGTGTTTTATTATTTTGCTGAATGGTGGGTGCCCTTTTACTCTTTGACGATGACTTTAATCAAGATATCTGGGGAAGGGGCACCGATAAAGGAAATGTTTGTACGTTCACATGCCTAGCGATAGATCTTTTTTAGGTGAGTTGTATTCACACTGAGCTAAGCATAGCACATATTTTAGGAAATGGTTTCTATAGCATTGTAGTCGTTCCCTATGAGGGAAGAGACATTTCCTTTGTAATCACAGATAAAACTTCTGTTCAGTTTGACACAATATTTTGGGTAGATGAAGATGTCACCTACTGAAATAAATCCAGCTGCCTGATATGGGAGCCATTGTGAGAAGGCTAATTTAAGCCCGATGGTAAAGGTTAATGTTGAAGATTGGCTAGAATTTGAGTTGAATCAAATAGCAAAAAGGAAATGAGATGTACAGTGCAGTGCACTAGGTAGGTAGAGATTGCTTAAACACCGCTACTCCAGGGCTGAATCACATGGATGGCGTCTGCTAGGAGGTAGAGGCAATGTTCTGTAATGTCCATAAATGATCAGAACATCTGAACGTTGCTGTCGAGGACACTGGAACAAGGACATTGAAGAACTTGGAAGGGAGGTTGAAATCAGAAGGAAACTCTGGACCACCTGGAGAGCAGCCCTGGTCCTTTGTTGCGTTACCTTGTGAGACATGCCTCCCCGGTTGAAGCGGGCCACACGCTGCCTGCCGTAAGACGAGCAGAAGAGTATTAGGAGAGGATGGAGGCCCTTACCTAGCCAGTCTCTTGTCTGATAGGTGCTGTCATAAAGAACAAAGTTGGTCCAAACTCTTGATTTCTGTCAGTATAATCGAGGTGTTAAATTCCTCCCGTACATAAAGTGACAAAACTCCAAATGAGCAAGACCCCTCAGTGTAGTCAAAGGCTTTCTCTGCATCTCAGTTGACTATAATTTCAGGCTTTTTGGAAATTAATATCGATGATTAAGTATTGATATTTTAGCATTGTCTGATACTAGCTGGAAGCAGTTACTGTTACTAAATCCTGTTTTATTCACATCTAGGTGGCGATAGCTTAAAAGAAAATGATTAGGAGGCTGGCAAGGACCTGAAAAACTTATTAACCACTTCCTGCTGCGTAGGAGCAGAGCAGCAATGTGACAGCGTTACTTTAATATGTAAAAACTTGTGTTTTGGTTTCCATGGCTGTTGTCTTTAGATGCAGGGTTTTTTTCCCAAAGTGGAAGCTCTTTAAAGGCCACGACAAATTTTTAAATAACTCATGTACTCACCAACCTGCCCATGCATCAGTGGAAGGTAACCAGAGAATAGCAAGATCAAATTCAATTCACGCTATACCCTACCAGGCTCTGGCTAAAAGGCTGTCTTTGAAGGTTAAACAGAAGGTTAATCCAGATAGGCAAGGGCAGACTGAGAAGGGGAAGGAGTGTGAAAGCCCCATTTAAACTCAGCGTGGGCACCTGGTTGCAGCTGCAGCAGAACAGTGCAAGGGAAAGGATGGTCTGTTGGGTAACCAGCTCCTAAACCATGTAGTGCTTTGAAGGTTAAAACCAATAAACTGAACTGCAGCCAGAAACTTCTTGGCAGTGAGATGTGCTGCTGATTAGAGTTGTGGTGTTATGTGCCCCCTGCATGACGCCGGCCTAAGTACGTGGGCGCCTGCTTTCTCCATTAGGGCAAGTTTCCAAGCGGTCTCAGCAGATAGCCGGTTTAGAGCATGCAACTGTGACCTGACCATCGGGTAACGACCGCAAGAGTCATTGCTGCAAGGTGCTCCCAGTTCATCCCAATTCATCTTCGGTGGGGATCATGGCGTTTCAGGGAGCAGGACCCATGGTGTATTTATGATCTGTTGGGCACATTCGGGCACCCTGCCACTTCTTTCCCAGCTCCCACTATAAAGCTTTATAAATGTTGGGTGGAATTAAGGACCACAAATGGACAGCTGTTGGTGTGTGTGTTTTTTTCACGATAGATCAGATTGCAGGTGTTCCAGCCTGCAGAATTAGGGTCTAACACCCCCCACCCCCCCGGTTGCTTTTAAAATGAAGATAATCATTTTGTTGCATTATACAGCAGGTCGGCATTAGTCATAAAGGGGAGATCTGCTGTGATTGTGGTACCCGAGGATAAAGCCCAGAGAGCTTTGCTGACACTGGTTTTTTGCTCTTTAACAGAAGACAGCTCTGTCTCTAACAGTTTGAACGTTGTAACTCGGGTTAACAAATTCCTTTTCACCCTTCTGTCTGCAATAGTGCTATTGCTATAATGAAAGGGGGTTTTCCACTGCGTATATTTGTGGAGATTCCAGTTTGGGTTTTCTGTTCCACACAGTGTGAACAATTATTTCTCTTATCGTTGCTCTTCACGTTTCCCGAAATACTGACAGATCCTTATTGGCAGATATCGTCCCAAAAATGAGGGGACAGAATCATCTTTGTTATCCCTAATCATAATTTACCCTCGAAGTTGCATTGAGACACTAAGGGTAAAATAACTCTTCATCCCAAGAGTTAAAAGAAGATATTTTGACAGGGTGATGCTGATAATCTGGGTCTTGGATTTTCAGGATCTTCGTTAGAGATGGCACAGGCATGCAGAGAAATTAGCCAGATCCATGTGTTTTTAAAAGCAGTGTCTTTCTCTGCATGGGATGTTCACAAATCTTATTTTTTACATGCAGGATACTAGATAGAAACGTCCTGCTTTTTTTCTGCCACTAACTCTCTGTGTGACTTCAGGCAAATTTATTTCACTTCTCTCTGCTGGCATGACTTCCATTGGGATAAAATAGTGCCAGTGCTTCTCTTTTTTCAAGCGCTTTGTAAGCCCACTGATGGTACCTATCTGTGTAAATCAGCAGTAGGCAACCTTTTCCAGCTAGGGACCAGAATGATGCCTGCTTGGGTCAGAGGCGGGCAGATGGACTGGCACTGGGACCTGTCCAGAACCGGGGCTTCTCATGGGGGCATGGGGAAAGCGCCCACAGTTGAAGCCCACCTTGTGCTGAAGCCCCTTATCTGTAGGCCAGATCCAATGGCTCCATGACCTTCGTGTGCCAACCCCTGATCTAAATAGATCATGCACAGAGAGTAAGAGGAAACATTATCCCCATTTTATAGGCTGGACTCTCAGACAGGAAAAGGTTAAGTGACTTGCCCAAAGCTATGCAAGGAATAGCTCCTTCCATATATCGCTCCTAGTAACAGAGTCTTTCAAACTTCTTAATGAAGGTCCGTACCTGCCTGTGTCACTGGGCCACATTTTCCCGATAATTTACAAACGTTGGGTGGGGAGGAGTAAAAGACGGCAGCCCGCAGGACACTGCACATCAACGTCTAGGGATTGGGGTTGTCTCGGGTAGCGGTGCCCTGTGGTCTTAGAGCATCTGTGCTGCCATCTCGCGGGCCTCAAGCTGGCAGAAACTGGTCCACGCAGAAGGCAGCATACTTCATTTTTTACAAGAAAGCGAGTGCCTTGCGTCACTTAGAAGCAGCTCTTGTGACCCGGTAGAGCAGGGTTGACACACTCCAAATGGATGGGACCGGGCTGCCGTGCAAGAAGACAAAGCTTTTGGGAGCACACCCAGAACAACAGAAATTGAGAGGCTATTTCATTAGCCTTGCTTCTGGGGAAAAATCTAACAGATGGATAGGCTGTGATGGACTTGGATGTAGTCATGCTGGATAGGCGCATTAGCTAAAGGTTTCTTGCAAGTTTATTGGCAGTGAAATGGCTGAGAGTCAGCATTAGGCACCGAGTAGTCAGGCGTCTTCGAGACAGGTGGGACAAGCTCAAGCTTCTCTTGGTGGTTGTATTATGGTCACAAAGATTATGGTTTCGGCCATGGGGGCCGAAACTTCTGCCAAAAGTTTGGTGGGCAGGAAAACAGCTAAAAAAATCAGGAAGGAAAATAATTCTGCTGAGCGTACAAATGTTCTTCTACGCCTGTAGACTGCAGCTAATTATTTCCAGGGAAGGCATGCAATGCAAGAGCCTGTATAACTTCTGCATATATGTTGCTTCTCCTGGACACACGTTGATGAGACTCTAGCAAATTTTACCTTTCTTTAGCAGCTCAAGTAGAGAAGTATTTTGTCCAGCGCCAACCACAGTGGTGGTGCCTGAAAGGTGTGGCGACAAGCAGTCTGAAAGAATATTTAGCTAAATATCTACATCCCCGTGTTTGACAGGTAGCTATTAGCCACACCTCGTTACTGTTGGATTGAATATTTTAGAGTGGATAAACTAAGCATCACAGGGGGTGGAAAAATGCCTCCAAGCTGCCTTTTTACCTGGCTATTGGTGGCAGCCAAGCCCCTTAGTATGATTTATGGTGACCTGAGGGCAGCTCTAAGTTACACTGGGTAAAGTGGTCTCCTAATGGTGTTTCTGACGGATCACAGTATTTCCAGCCATGATCCTACCCAGGAATGTCTGTGCTGTGCAGTGAGGGGTGTTGAGTTGATTTTGGGTCCATCGGAGAAATCCACAGCTTTGTCACCAAGACCTCCCTGCCCTTGTTACGCTCTTGAGCCTGGGTCCAGGATCTGTCCGATAGCATGTGGAAATGGTTTGAAGCAGTCTTTTTAAAGAGCATCTTTCCAATAGAAGAGAGACCCTTGAAGAAGTTTGATTGTATTGGTTGTAAAATTAGTCGTGTAGCAAAAAAAACAATAAAAATTCTCCGTTATTCTGTGCATATTGATAGAATTTATCATTGGAGACAAGGGAGCTATAAAAGAAACCCAACGGTATCATATTATTTCCCATGCAGATTTGATCTAAGCAATGTGCAGTGATCTTACAGAATAACCACCTCTCGATTCCAAGTTGTAACGTGCCTGGATCAGCCCTTCGTGTAGCCGCTTTGCATGCTCAGACTCGCATACCCTGAATTTCTTGCAGTAGCAAGGATTTTCACGTCTTTTTCTTTTTCAAATGGGATTTGTGTTGTAAGTCCCTGCGTTGTGAATAACCAGCGTAAATAAACTCATTTTTAACGGGAGAGAAGTGTGAATGTAAAGAATTCGTGCAACATTATTTTCTGAGCGTTTTACAATTTTAGGTAACAGAATGGGAGCTGGTTTTGGCATGGCTCCGTAATAGCTGTTTTAACATCAGTAGCAGGGTGACCTCTTGGTTCGGGGGGAGGGTTGCTTTTGAGAGTTAACACCTTTTGAAAGCCTGTGCCGCACAGAACCGAGTGAAGTAGTAACTTGCATGCAGGACGGCACATCCTAACCAGCATTTGTAATCCTCCGACCTAAGAGGAAATCTAAGGAAATGTTGCTAGAGGTTAAATAATTGCCATTTCTGTTGCTGGCCTTGCGTCCATCCAGCTGAGAACCCCATCTCCCACATACCGAGGATAGCTGAGTAACTTTGAGCAGCTTCTTGCCAGACTCCCCTGCATCCAGAAAATCTTAATGTCAGGTGGAATTAAAATGATATCTGAGTTGTTATCTGTGCTTACGTGTGCTGTGGGTGGATGTTTGTAAGAGAGAGTGAACTTTGCACAATCTCTCTGTCCTTTATCTGTCTTCCCGGCTTTTACAAGAACAGAGGAGAGTATTAAAAATTGCAAGAATCCCAGTCTTTGTCACTGGTCCTGGAAGTGGGGTTTTTGCACAGACCAGTATACTCCCAGCCTACACAAATAGAGCACGAACGTGCCAGCACGAAGAAGCCCAGAACCTGAGTTTCTTGTTGGCACTTTTCCCGGGAACTTTATTGATCTTCTAGGTCTCTGGCTTGAGGAGCAGATGGATTTTTCCAGGCTCTGAATGGTGTTTTAAACTGTTATTTCTAAAGTAGATTGAACTCTAGGTGTGTGAACCTTGGCAGTATGCTTCTTAAGACGAGATGCTTGCAAACCAGATTTTGTTGGAGATGTATTCTGCCTCTCTCGACCCTCAAGGTGAAACGCTGGCTGCATTGAAGTCCATGGCCAAGTTCCTGCCAAGTTCAGTGCAGCCAGGATTTCGTTCCCCGCCTTTAATCCTCCTGAAAACTGAGGGATTCCTCGTGATGGCAGATTGTGGATAGATAGAAATATCCCAGGTGTAGCTGTACCGGGGCTTGCTAGTCCTAGTACTTAACACGCTACCTATTCTAGTCCTGGGTCTCTCTTGAGCCCGTCTTGCTCGTCGTCCCCCAGCTTTCTTCAGTTTGCGTGTTTGTTTTATGGTTATACACAAATGGGGAATAGGATAAGAACCAGTGGTGCTCAACATATCAGCAAAGACTGCATTTTGAACCATCACTTCCACGGATGGAGAGACAATCCTTTAATCTCTAGGTGCCCCTCTACCCCGCCACCAGAAATCTTGGTGCGTATGTGGGATTTTGAAAGGCGTATAACTTAGGAGAATGTGTCCTATTGAAAGCACCAGGCATGAGCTCCTAAACCCCTTGAGCACACGCTAAAGAGACCTGGTCAGGCAAGACACCTGAATTCCTGCCCTCTTCCCCAGCCTCTGGACTTATTGTGGGTTGAAAAGCTATTAGACTGTGTTTTTGTGCCAGTGGCCTCATTGTCTCCAGCTGCCATACCTGGTGGAAATATTTTCATTAAACCTTTTCCCCCCCCCCATTTCTCTCCTTATTTTTCATCCATTTCGCTTTGGTTCTTGTTGCTTACCATTAATTTTAAAAAGTTATATGCAGGCATCCAAGTTATAAGAAAGTTATCAAAAACCTTCATGGAAAATCTATAGAGCTTGTCTCCAGTTACATGCAGAAGGCTGGGGAAGCTGATATTAGTCACTCGCATCATTTTCCGCGTTGAGTCAACATCTATTTTTAGGTGTGGAGCACATAAAGACATCGTCTTGACACACAAAGACATCTAATGACATCATTTGTGTTTGGGCTGTGGAGGAGCCAGCTTAATGCAGCCTCCTTTTGACTTAAAGTATGTACGTAGACATAGCAGAGGAATTTAAGCGTACATTTAGATTGAAATACATTTTATTTAATTAAATTGTACGGAATCGGTATTTTAGACATGCCGTTTAATATAAATATGTTCACATTCCAGGCTGAACACTCGCTGTGTAAGAAGCGACTTTTTATAGTTTGAGGACTTGATTGTATTTTTTATTTTTTTTAAATGTAGTGTTTTATATATGTGTTAAAGGTGTAAAGCTAACTTTTCTATTAGTTTTGTGCTAGCTGTTTTTCCCACATCTAATGTAGTAATTTCCTGACTATATACACACAGTATATCAACTGGATTTTTACCTGCTTATCTCATGGTGTTTTTATGGGGAGGTTTCAGACTTGCAGCGAAAGGGGGATTTTTTTCGCAATCAATTGCAGATAAAATGATGGGAACGTATCTTCAGATCCCTAAACAGATGTTCGTTTAGCTTAATTTCACCAGTGTTTTGTGATTCAGCAAGGGTAGAGCATACCAGCGCAGCATGAAAGCGCAAAGGGATAGAGCATAAAAGTTCACTCTGCAAATAACCTGATCTGTTTCAGACACTTGAAACAAAACACGCTGGAACCTCCGAACGCTGGGTATATTCAGAGATTATTGTGTGTTGGATACACTAAATCATCTATACACCCACAACCCACAGGGGTAAATTTACAAAGCTGTGTGTGGGAAGTTGTGCATTATTCTAACTCCATACAATAGTTATTTTGTGCCTGCACTTAAAAGAACTCTTATCCTTGCATTTATTTATCTCCAGCTTTTCTTTTGTTCTCTTCACATTTTCCCGGTTCTTGTTGCTATAACAAGAGCAGCTAAAATCTGAAGTATGGGGCTATTCAAACCAGCATTAAGAGATTGTAAAGATGGAAAGTTAACCTGTCGGTTTAAATGTGAAAGGTGAATGCATCCCTCTAAAATGTGTTTAATTCTTTCTTTTAATCCCGTAGGTGTCGTATGCCCGTCCAAGTTCAGCATCAATCCGAGATGCTAACTTGTATGTCAGCGGCCTTCCAAAAACAATGACCCAGAAAGAACTAGAACAGCTATTTTCACAATACGGGCGCATTATCACCTCACGTATTCTGGTTGATCAAGTCACAGGTTAACATTTTTTTTTTTCTTAAAATTCAAATCTTTCATGGAAGTGGCAAACTTAAATGCTGTTGAACTGGGCCGGCTATAATGAAGTGTCAACATTGTGCAATACATTAAGAACATACAATTCTGGACATACATTTCAATCCTATGTTAAAGTGCATATACAGGGGGCAGGGGGTTTAATATAACTGTGGGGGAATACGTGCATTTTAAAATGCAGATTTTTTTTTTTTAATTACTTCCAGTCTGTTTTTAAGGGGAATGTATGGAGCAGTTTACTAATGTGTTAGGTCTGCTTCTATTTAATAATCGCAGTATAACATAGGAGGGGCATTCAGTTGTGTTTCCTTGCTTGCTTAGGCGACCGGCTCCTGAAAGCCATCTTCCTTTTATTTATTTGCCTAAAAGACTGATTTCTTTATTCCTAGGAGTTTCTCGGGGTGTGGGATTTATCCGTTTTGATAAGAGAATAGAGGCAGAAGAAGCCATAAAGGGACTAAATGGCCAGAAACCTAGTGGTGCTACAGAACCAATTACTGTGAAGTTTGCCAATAACCCCAGCCAGAAAACAAGCCAGGCCCTCCTTTCACAGCTGTACCAGTCTCCCAACAGACGCTATCCTGGACCCCTTCACCACCAGGCTCAGAGATTCAGGTAATTATCTGCACAGGAACTGAGCGTGTACCCGGTACACTGGTTCGGGGCAGGTGTTGTTTTGGAAATCTGGTCTAGATCGGTAGATTGCCCCGAATTTCCTTGTGAAATGGAATGTTCTTTCCGTGAGAACGAGAAGAAAACCTGCTGACAGCAATAGTCATGTCTTATTTACTGAAATAGCTCAAAAATACTCTTCAATCAGTTTTCACGAAGCCTTAGACAAAGGGATGATGGAATAAAAGGTTATATGGATAATTAAATGAAAACTGACGATGCTGTTCTTTCTGATTTCTTAGTAACTCATTTTCTGCTATATTAATGGTTTGCATGCAACTTTCACTTTGATGTTAAGTGTATTGGATTGGTAGCAGGCAAGAAGTTGAGTTTATTCACAGCAGTTTCATTAATGTATTAGCATCACATGGCTGCTGTCAATATAAAGGCACCTTGTGTAGTCCTTGGTTTGACCTGCAGACGCTCTCCGTAAGGTTTTTGCTTTGCATTGAAAAGTACTGCTTGTATCAGATATATATAACTTGCAGTACGTCTGTGCTCTCTGTACTACTGGGTAAGGTTTTTATTTTTATTTTTTAATGTTAAATGGGAAGGTTCAGACTTATTGGCGGAGTTAAGATAAATATTGGCTTTTAAAAATTCTTCCCTTGAATCTGAATTTTGCCATGTTAAAATATGCTAATAAATTGAAGAAGGGCACAGGAATAGTCAGTTGTCTGGCTATTCTGAAAACAAGCATATATTTAAAATATTCTTCTGGTAAGCTTACAATATCCATTGAGGTTTTTGCTGAATCATTATATGGATAAAGGGTATTTTCATATGTGTGTTGAATGTTAAAGCAAATTATGCTTAATCTACAAAATTCATTGGCAATTTACATTGACAGCTTTGGGGGATCGTTATTAAATGTTTTTCTAATGAGAACAAAGCCTAAACCATCTTGTAAAACTTGGTAGCAAGAATTGCTATAAATGGTTTGTTTCTACTCCTGTAATTTTGGACTGTGACATTTTATTCACAAGTTTAATTGCAATGGAAGGTGAACAGCTGAAGTATCGTACTTGTTATGATTTCACACTAATGTAATCTAAAAAAAGAAAAATCAAAGGGGAATTTTTAACAGCAAATCAAACCTGGAGCTAGAGGTATATATGCTTCACCTTTCATTGAATGTAAAAGCATGTTAAAATGGCATTAAATGTTGTGGTGGAAACTTAAGCACAGTCTGAACTTGATAGTGCCATTGGTTCCTAAACTCCTTAGATGTGTGGGAAACTTGTTGAGCATTTCTTCTTTGAAAATGGAACATTATTAATAATAGTTCCATTGAGCGATCTTGCCATCTGTGAGACATTAACCCAAAGACCCTCCTTCTCTTTTCAGGCTGGACAATTTGCTTAATATGGCCTATGGCGTAAAGAGGTAATTAGAATTCCACAGATTGCCAGATGTCCATGTTGGCACAGATTGGTGCTACAATTTATTTTTTAATTCACTAACTTTTATTTTTATTTTTTTAATTCCTTCTTTTCTTCCACCAGCATGTCAAATTCTTTTTTTAAGTTTGGACTTCGGTTGGTTTTGTTGCTTTAAGGCCACACGCAAAAATTCCATGTGGTTTTTTTTCACCTTTTCTTTCATTTACAGGTGGGCTTCTCAGATGGTTTTGGTGCAACAGCTACACACATTCAGATACCAATAGACTGGCCAAATGACACATTTCCTCAACTCAGAATTATTAACCTGAGCTTTCTGCTAGTCTCCAACCTTGTTGCGTAAAATTTCTTGGTGGAAAACGGAGTTAAACGGCTATTGGCTAAAATGTATGGAAGGACCTCAAGTTCTCCTATATCTGCATTTTATCGGAAAGATGACTTCAAAAGTGTAACTGTGTGCACCTTAATCATCCTTCAGTTTTCTTTTGTTACAGGTTTAACAAGTGTTGCAAATATTTGTCCGTGCGTGTTGTTTGTTTCTTATGTTCATTTTAATGTGGAGATGTGTGTCTGTTGAGATTGGATTAAAAGATTAGCTAATTTGGAAACAGTTGTTCTCCATCATGAGTGTGTTCCATGTTAAGTCTGAAATCGGAAACAAGGAGTTCATATCTGTATATATGGTACGCATCACTACTATTGAGGCATAGTCTCATTTATAACGTTACCTAGAAGTGTCCAGTCCACCCATATCCCCACATTTGGAGATGAGAAATCATCTTTGTTTTCAGTAAGTGACGGTCCGACACGTTCTTGAAAACTAGGCGTGCTTTTTATAAACCTCATATTATGCATCTGGTACAGTAAGCATGTAGTAGACAGTATTTATATGATCCCAGTGGCCATTGTACCATCTACCAGCAGGTCCTGTAAACCATTAGACAAACATTATAAGCAAAAGTAACTGTCACACTAGATGTTTCACATTTCTCCAGAAGCCTCAGAAAAGGTATCCATTAGCACGTTTTTTGTTGGGTTTTTTGGTACCTGTTTTGTGGTGACAGCCAGATGATGAATCGGAGTTTATTGCATGGTTTTGCAGTTCATCATGCACCTGTGACTGCCTCACCTGCACTCTGCCCACTCCTCCATCTCTTGCATCGCTGTTAGTAACGTTCAAGGACTCCAAACAGCTGCCACTTAAAACGACCTGTCAGAGGGATGTTCCTTTTTTCTTTCTCTGCTTAAATGTGCCAGTTATTCTCAGAATTACACTGACCTGTGGCCCAGGATAAATGCTACTCAGTCCTAGACTACAGAGGGTTTCATTTCTCATTTCATGTGTCTCATCAGAGCAAGGAAGAAAGAACAGCCTCCTACCATGTCAAAGCCGGGCCTCTGCTTTCTACTATGATCTACCAATATTAGTAGATCATGAGACTTCAGGCTTAAACATCACAACAGCTTCCTTCAGTAATTCTTGAAGTTTTTAAAATTTGTTAGTTGTTTTCTTCTCCCTGAAAACCCAGAAGATATGTACTGGCTGCTCTAGCAAATCGAGAGCCGAAAGGCAGAGGGATGCAGCAAGTAGGATCAACAAGCATTTTTACAACTGTCTACAAACAGTCTCCAGAGTGTCTATTGTTTTTCCTGTGACAGTGTAGCATGAGACATGCTGATGTGGGATGAAGATTTTATTGGCACTAATCGGATGACTCATTTGGCCTAACTCATTATCATCCCAAACACAGGTCAATAAACTTTCACTATACCAGCCTGCATGGTGGTAGGAGCTACACCCACCACTGTACTTTCAATTGTATTCTTAGATGGAAAAACTTAGGGAACGCTTAGGCAACTTTCAGGGAAGCACCTCCATGCCACGGACATCTGCAGACCACAAACCTTTGTCATAACTCTTCGTGCCCATACATAAGTATGATGTTTCTGCAGTCTCATAGTGCGGCATATTGTGGACCTGTGCACAACTTTTGTGCACTCTGCAAACCGCATGCTTTAGCATGATGTATCATAATTTACATGGAAGCATACCAGAAACCCTTCTGGCATGCACACGCTTCAGATGAAGTATAACAACACAGAGAGAACACTGTTTGCTGGCCTTTTATATAGGCCAGCAAAGTTTGAAGTGAACTTAGTATAACATTTGAAGGCCTACCTTCAACTGCTGAATGAATAGAAATTGTGATCCTTAGACCTTGCCTTAGATGGCTGGATCCTAAGCCATATATGTTGGCATAGCCTGTGCTTGGGTGTTTTTTTGTTTTGTTTTGTTTTTAACCAGCCAAGGCTATAGCATGAGAAAGCTAAACCTGCAAAGCCATCCCACACGATTACGATAATATTAGCATAAGCATACAAGGACAAGAACAAAACTGTGGCATCCTGTAGGTGGGATTTTCAGAAATTGAATTCCTTGGGAGCTTTGCCCCAAGTAAGGTCAGTACTTGGATCCCTTTGAAAAGCCATGCTTGTGCTTGAGAGCATTTGAATGTGTGAATAAAATTACTCCATCATAGGCCACAGATGCAAACAAATGATGTTTCTCAGTTTGGGCTGTGTATTGAAAAGCACTTTTTTTTAAGGTTATGATAGAGGAGATTGAGTTTCTAGCTGTAATTCCAGATAGGTGATACAAAATCAACATGATGCACAGTTCTTTTTATAGTCATTTAACTTGCATTACTGTTGAGTAACGTTTTGCAGGTCTGTTTGCCAAAGGCACGCTAAAAGAATAGCAATTTCAAAACAAGGTATCAGACAGAAAGCTTCCTACTTCACAGTTATGTCACTGAGTCATTCCCAAAACACTAGCAAGAATTTTATTCAGCTTGGGGAATTAAAATTTGCTACATTCAAGATGCCCACTTTTAAATTCCATGGGAAATACGATTTCAGCAAGATTTTCTCTATGCTCAGTTGTTATTTTAAAACAGAACCCACCTAATAGTGGTCTCAAAAATGGCATGGTTTGTCAAACTTTTAAAGCAATGTCATGTTCATAAACCAAACATAACAAAGACATTGCCCTCATGCACTGGTTTTCCTATTTTATAATTAGAATACAACCAATCCTGTTTGGGGGTGTCACCACCAACAGTATATTCTTTTCAAATGTCTTTGATTACAGTTTTCTAGAAAGAAATGAAACTCAAAACAGAACAGAAAGCCCTCAGTACTTTTTGGATAGATATGAACATATTAACACCACTGAATCTTTCTACAAATATTTCATATTCATATTTAAAGTAAGTCCTAAGAGAGCTACATTCCCACAAGAAACTGGTGGGAATTAAAGTGCTAAATCATCAGTAAATTTGCTGCTGTACCCACTGTCCTTCATTTGTGTTTTCTTTGAGAATGATAGGGACAAATCCGGCAGTCCTTGAGCAGGAGAACTCCTTTTTAGAGTTTACAGGATTAGATCGATATTTAATTCTTTTGCTGGACCACAGTAAGCAGCTAAATTGAAGTTATCCATATAGAGGAACATGCAGCTGTATCCGATTCTGGTCCTTTCCATTGGGCATAGATCTCAGTCGTTCAAAGCAGGGGTTGAAGTCTGTGTAACTGAGACCAAAGGGGCGGGGGTGGCATATAGTTTGCATCCCCAGGTTTGGATGGTGATTTCTTTAAGTCTTGATTCCATGTAACGTGTTCAAAGAGATATATTTAGAATAGACCCCTCTTTTTGTTTGGTAGGTTCTCCCCAATCACAATTGATGGGATGACGAGCCTGGTCGGAATGAATATCCCTGGTCACACTGGGACTGGATGGTGTATCTTTGTCTACAACTTGTCTCCCGACTCAGATGAAAGTGTGCTGTGGCAGCTCTTTGGTCCCTTCGGAGCAGTCAATAACGTCAAGGTCATCCGCGATTTCAACACCAACAAGTGCAAGGGATTTGGCTTTGTCACCATGACCAACTACGACGAAGCTGCCATGGCAATTGCCAGCCTTAATGGATACCGTTTAGGAGACAGAGTATTGCAAGTTTCCTTTAAAACCAATAAAACCCACAAATCCTGAATTTCATATCCTTACTTACTAAAATATATATATAAATATATATACGAACAAAAAAAAAAAAAACTCTTCAAGGCTTATATTCAACCATGGACTTTATAAGCCAGTGTTGCCTAAGTATTAAAACATTGGATATCCTGTGATGAACAGGAAAGGATTTTATAATGCTTAGAAAAAAAACCTTTGATGCATTGAATGTTCTTTCATAGCTGTCGTTGTTGAATATACTATACATAGATAACAATGTGCAGGGATTTTTACCCGGCCAGCTAGTTTTACCACCTTCCTTGAAGGTGGGTCTTTTTAAGATGACCATTCACTCATTTAAAAAAATAAATAAAAACAATTTTTACAAACTAATGGGATTAAAAGCAAGAAAAAAAAAGATTCTTTTTTCTTTTCCTTTTTCTTTCAAAGCATTGATCCAATCAGATTGGTAAACCCCCCCACATAAATTAAAGAGGAACAATAAAAATTGCAAAAAAAAAAGAAAAAAAAAACAACCATAATTTTGCAACTTTTTTTATTTTTCCTTTTTTCTTTTATATCATGTGAACTAAACAGTCTTCTGTTAGGGAATGGGGTCAAAGGGGGATACCTGATGACACAACAATTTAAATAACATTAACAATGTTGCCAAAGAGGTGGTCTCTTTGCTGAAAATGGGTTTCAAGAAAAATCTATTTTTATAAAATATAAAGAATTTTTACAAGAGAATCTGGATTTGAGAAAAATATTTTGACTGGCTAATTTAGGGGAAATTGACAACTTTGTCATGTTCATACTGCACTGGTAACTTTTTAGAGATCAAGATGTGTGTTTTAAACTGGATTAGTAGATTGTTTTTTGAAGGATGGGTTACAAACAGATGATCTTCGTATCTTTTCATAGCATGTAATAAAAATATTAAATACAGTACGGGAGAGTGTTCTTCCCAGGCACACAGTTACCCACAGTCAAAACCCAAAAGCAAGGAGATGAGTTGCAAGACAGTTTTTCTTTAAGTCATCAGTACGGGATATCAGCAGAACAAAAGTTAAAAAAATTAGTTTTTTGATCAAAAACTTCCTTGGTTTGAGCAGTAGGTGCTACAAAATTATTTACATATCTTAGTATCATAGTTAAATGTAATGTGTTTAGAAAAACTACATTTGCTTTAAATTTGTTAAGACTTTTCAAATTCACTTTCTAGCCCATGCTAATATAACTGGGCTGTGTTGGCACATTTGGAACACTGTTTATGTTGCTTGAAACACTTATTTATTTAATTGCCGATGTGATGCATATGGCCAAAATCAAATATAGCTAGTTTGGCTAGTCTACTTATTTGTTTACTTAAACTATGGGAAGAAGCATATTATTGTGTCATTTTGTTGTGTGTGTATGTGTATATATAATATAAATATATATATATAAAGTTATTTTTTCTTTTGGTTAATTTATTCTAAGTTGTAACACTTTGCTAGTTTTGTTTGTATATGTCTTAAAATGTTTTCTTATGATACTTAAGTGACAGAGGTATCAAGGTAACTTGTGTAGAAATATTGTTTGATATATTGTCATGTTTGTTGTGAATATTTTTTCTTACTGCACAGTAGAAAAGAAAACAACTGGGTCTTTATTTTAATGTAATTCAGATTGGGGAAAACAGAGCTAAGGGAACAAACTGACTGAGGGGGTGCTCTCCCATGTCCAGTGCACTGATCATTTTAGTATGTTTGTGCTTTGTACGGTTATATATTTAAAACAAAAAAAAAGGGTCATGCTCTTCCCTGAGTACTAGAAACAGTTACTCGCTATGCATAATCTAGTTGATAGTTAAATTTGCTATTGCTTTTCTTGTCTTGTTATATAAAATCTTTTCAATACAAGTTTAGTCTAATGGTAATAAAACGTTATGGTTATTTATAACTTGTGCTTATTTTGTGCATTTTTTCCATGCTATACCCACTAACTGCATGTAGACTAAGTATTGTTTTTTCACACTGAAGAGGCAAACTTTTGTAGTAGACAAATAACTAAAGCAAAGGCTGCATCATAATTTTATCAGTTTTTTTTTTACTTTAAAAATGTTAGATTTTAGTTCAAAAGAACACTCATTCAATGTTCAGGGAAACCTTTATACATCATCTGCTATGAATGAGCGCAGTTTGCTGGGAAAGTTTTGATGCATTTGCTAAGCATTAGTGGGGAAGGCATGTCAGAATCTTTTCTCTACAATGTGTTTTACTATCTGAATAATAATAATAAAAAATCTTTCTTAGGACCAGGCAGTTGTATACTTTAGTTATAATGAATGACTTCATGTTAACCTTGCTAGTTTAGATCATTTCTGAGGGAAAGTATTGTAAATGTTTTTTTCATAATCTTGTTGTGTTTGAATTATTTGTACTTTAATTGTCCAGACAATAAATGAAAGTGTGTAGAATGGCTATGGACTTTCCAGATTTTTAAACGTGTGCAGATGTTTTTAGTAACCTCAGCCACATCATAAAGAAGGTAGATATTATTGAGTGCAGTCAACAAGGTCTTTAAAGATATCCTACAGTATAAGGCAAACCAGTTGAAGGGTCTTTGTTACCTTTTTCCTAACAAAGCTTGAGCTTGGAGAGAATCAGCCGATTTGAGGTCTTTTAATTTCAAATTAATTACTGCAGAGTCATTGTACTTAAGAACTTTTTATTTTTCAGTGGGGGAGATCTTAGAAGGAGGGTTTTTTTATGTTCACAGTGTTTTTACACAACGAAAGTATTATCAAGACTGAAAAGGTAGTAAATGGTTTTTGTCATTATACAAGTCTTAAGTCAACAGTTAGTTTGTTTGACTTTTCTATTTAACATGCTTATGCTATAAATGTCATGCAGTATGAAACAGTCGACATATTATCTGCTGTAAGATTCAAATATATATATAAATCACAGTCATTCAACATTTGAATTTTTTTCACCATGTACTCTAGCCAGAGGTGATCCTCTCTCTCAGTTGATTTATTGGTTTGAATCCCATTAAATACTGCTCTTCACCCTTTGTTTATGTTCTGTAATATTCTCTCACTAATTGAAAATATGTACCTTGTAAAACTGCAACTCTGCATTTCATAACTGAGCTTAGGAAAAAAAACGTGTCAGTGGATTGGATGGACTGCAGTTCTTCAGCATCTTCACTAATAAACTCATGTCTTTATGAGATTAAATTAACATGTTGGCTAGAATAATTAATTTCAGGCCATGGAATGAGATTGTTCTTAAATTTACAGCCTGTTTAATTCAGCCTTAAATCAACCTGAGCATTATATGGTAACATGTAAAGGTTGTTGTTTCCTCTGTTTAAAGACTAGGAGCTTTTCTGCTGTTTTTCTACAGCAAGCAGACCCACATCATCAAAAAGAAAAAAGTAAAAGGTCATATACCTTAGGCAGTTATTAACATATAACCCAAAGTATCAGAGAACCATTTTATTTTGAAACTGAAGTTCTGAAGGAGGACTTTGACTTGGGAAGAATACACATAAATATATATAGGGGAAAGAG
>NW_005842139.1:1401467-1463003 GCF_000455745.1 Alligator sinensis
AAAGAGTGCTCCTTACAAAGCACTCTCCTAGGAGGGTGTGCAGTGATTTCTGGTGACTTTTTTCCCCCCTCCTATGCTGTGTGAATCATGTACTTATGTTGTCAGAAGAGTGGGAAAAGCAAACACCTCTCCTTTGTTCACCATAGGGCATGTCTACATGTGCATTAATGCGCTGTAATCGGTGCTACTGCGCAGTACTGCCGGCACATGTCTTTACGTGATGCTAATGTGCAGTAGACTAATTCTATTGCACGTTAGCATGGCTTTTGCCATGATGTGCTAATGTGCAGTAGAATTAGTCTACTGAGCTTTCAGCGTCTCTTGTAGATGCGCCCATGGTGTCCACAAGTTCTTCGGGAGCAATCCTGCTCTCATTGAAGTCGATTGGAGTTTTGCCACGAACCTCGGTGGGGCCAGGATTTCGCTCTTTAACTGTTCCCCCTTTGCCTGTCAAATACTCAATTCTTTAATCCAAGCGTAGCATTTATTTTTCTTCAGCGTTGCAGCAGATAAGAAGAATCTCTTGGGGGTGACTTTGTTTCTACTCTCCGTACAGTTTATTTAAGATGAGTCGTTTATCAAAGGAAGGCTCTGCATTGTTGGCAGCTTTGGCATGCCGCCCCTCTGAGGTGTTTTCCCCATTGTCATCAGGGCTTTTGTTCAAATTTACATTCACGGTATTTGAACTTTTGTAAATTTGAACCAAAAAAATTGTTTTCCCCAGCTTTAATGAAAACGTTTAAGCCAAATCCGACTAATACCAAATCCAGAGCAGTTCCTGACCTTTATATTTTTTTCTGTTAAAGTACAATTTATCCTTTTTCGCCAAGAGAAGGTGAATGTACTCATGTAATGAAAGGAAGAGGTAATATCTAGAAATGAATAGTAGAAAGATCCGAGTTATCAGTGTGCTATTCCCTGCCATTAAACTTCAGGAAGTCAACTCTTTGTCCCCATAATTGTAGCAGTAAGTTGCAAATGAGGAAAGAGACCTGTTAGTCGATCACAGGAAAAGTCTGAGCCATCAATGCAGCCATGAAAAAGATAAATGTGATACAAGGCTGTAGCAGGCATTGGTGTTTCCAGTAGAGACAGAGGAGGTATTAATTAATACCTTTGTTCAAAGCACTGATAAGACCTCACATGGAATGAGTTTGTTCAAGGTAACGGAAAGCATATTTCATGGCAGGAAGCCAAAAAACCTTCAGCCTAGCAGAACGAGGTCTGAGAATGGGTATGGCTCTTCCATCCACTGTATCAAGGGTAAGAACCAAGAAGGAAGGAAGAATTATTTAAGCTAAACTACAATGTTAGCACAAAAACAAATAGATATGAACTAGTCACGAACAATGTTAGGCTGGAAATCGGAAGGAAGTCGAACCATCAGACAAGGTTCTGAAACCGTCTTCCAATAAAGATAGTGGAAGCAACCCAAATTGGGCAAGTTCCATCCTAACTCCAAGTAATGTTGATGGTGCAGGATCGCCGTTTGATCTGGCCAACAGGGCTGTGACGTACTGTCCTAGTGTATTTTAAACAAGCCTAAAAAAAAATTTCGTATAAGAAACAAAAATGCAAGCCTTAATCTTTGTGAACTGCAAATTAGTTCAGCCTTCTTCATCCCACAGTGAAACCACCTTCAAAAAATACTGTCTGCATTATGCTAGTAAATATTTTCCTGGAAGAAAGAAGCAACTGAATAGTAACAATAAAACTATTCTAAGATGTCTAGTCTAAACTCAAAATGCTGGTGTCTGTCACTACAACCCAGCTTGCCTGATCTGCTGCTTATTCATGGACTGATGTAAGGCAAGGCATTTTAGGATTAGAGTCTAGAAGTGGCATGAGGGAGTTCACGTCTTTTTCTCACTATACAGCTGAGGAAAACTGAGGCACACAAAGCTTAATTCTCTAAGGTCACATCACACAGGCAGTCTTAGAGAAGTTAGCTTTGACAACTAGATAATCTGACCTGCTCTTCACATGGGGTCCAAACTGAGTTCATGTAACTTAGGCGTTTCTTAAATATAACCTGAAGTATCTGGGCACCATTTTATTTTGAAACTGAAGTTCTGAAGGAGGATATCATATCACATTCATTACTTGTAAAGTATGAGCTATGCTTCATTCCCAGTTACTCTTGATTTACTGTCAAATCAACACCACAGTCCATCTCTTGGACAGAAGAGGCAGACAAGCATATTCCTGTCCGTCCTCCATGCATTGCCATTTAAGGTTCCAGGTCTTTCATCCCCAAGACTTTCCAGGAGCTGAGCTTAATTACTTGTCAGGGACACCTCTTCAGTCCTGCACCAAGATCAATAAAAAGGCAGGCAGCTGGGCTGTCTCTCCAGAGCGTCTGTTGAGGTGGTGTTTGCTTAATAGCCCCCGTTTGGTATTCTCTTCTCGGACAGGTTTCATGTCTTGCCTCCTTCAGAACACAATGCAAAAATCACTTCTACTGATGGAAGCTAACAGTAGACTGACCAGTCAGGCCTTCCTCTCTTCCAACCATCATGGAAGCCACTAAAACATCTTTCTCACTGGAAGAGGAGGAGCATTACCAATAGTCCTAACTGGGCGAGCAATATGCATCTAGTTACTATAGCGACCACTACCCTAGAAATATGCCTCTGCTTAGATCTGTAGTAATTAAATAAACTAAATCATCAGATGTCATTTTCAAGATTAAGGATTTCTCACTTCCTCTACCTGTAAAGTCCCACCAGTTCCTTCCCGGCCCATTCACATACAGTCTGCTTGATTTCCAATGGACTGGTATTTGTTAGAAATTAGGGGTGTGCGAAACGGGCTGTGTTTGATTTGGATTCGGCCCGAATCGGGGATAGTGATTTGATTCTGATCACTGTCCCAAATTCAATTCGGCCAAACCCAAATGTGACGATTCAGTGCTGATTCAGAGAATCAGTGATTCGGACATAGACACAGCTTTAAATGATTTTTCTACATAGCTCAAGGTACCAGGTGCGGCTTGTGATGGTGGGGCAGATGGAGCATCCTACAGGAGTGCGGGGGGGTTCCCCGTGTGGTGGACCCGGAAGTGGACCGGAAGTCCGAATTGCTGAATCTTTCCGGATCGATTTGAAGGGTTCCAATTTGATTCGGAGAGATTAAGGGTCTCCTGATTCGATTTGGATTTGGAGATTCAGCCGCTGAATCGAGCCAAATCTCTGCCGAATCGAATCGGGCACTGAAGCTTTGCACAGCCCTATTGAAATGTTTTTTAATACTAAATAACCAGTGCTGTGTTTAAAGATGATACGATGCCAAGAGAAGTTCCTGTTAACGTTCTTACGTGAAGTGTATTTCCCCTTTTCAGATTGTGGGGCTCAACAATTTCTGTTTTTTAGGGATGCACATAATTAGTGCAATTCTTTTATTTCTCCACTGAAATACCCAGAAACAAGCACAAAGTAGGGACATTAGTTGTAAACGGTCTATCAACAAATGTTTCGCTGAAGCATTCACAAAGGCACAAAGCTGATCAAATTAATAAGAATCAAAAATAAAATCTAAAAAAACCTTTCAAGTGGATGTGAGCGATGTAAATGAAAGGGAAGTTATTTTGAAATGAGTTCCTGATAAGGCAAGAAACCTGCTGAAGGAAAATAACTTAAATCTCGAGTCTCTACTGTACTGTATATAAATGAATACTGATTAAATGCCTTAGCAAGTTTTTTTATAGCAACATCTGGGGAAACTAACACTAAGGCTCCAAATATTACTTTTATTTTCAAATGAATTCCAAACAAACAAAATCATTAGCTTTTCAATCTGAACATCATGATTGAATACAGTTGCCACTCACCATTTCCCTTAAAGAGCTACTCATGCATCACCTTGCTTATGTTTATCTGAATTGCATCGGTCCTACCAAAATGATAGGCAAGAATTAGCTTTTATAAACAATACAATTCTGATTTTTAAGTCGGCACGAGGCACTTAATTAATTTTGTAGGATAAGGAATCTGTCGCAAATATACAGCAGTACACCCACTCATCACCATCTGCCGTGGAGAATTAAATGTACAACTCTCAAATGAAATCCTGCAAAGTTGGTGCAAAAAGGTCCTTGCTTGAATTCAAACAAGGCTGCGGAAACCTGCAAACACATTGTAAAAGATCATGAAAACAATAACAAATTTGTCCATCTGTGAGCAAGTGCCTAGCAGGTTGTGTGTGTGTGTATAGATAGATATATATATATAGTGGTGCATTTGCGATAACACTTGCATCTCACAATGCAGCTTGATGTGTTTCTTATTTTCTCCACTTAAGCTGAAGAAAATCATTCATTTTTAGCACTTTGAATAGACTCCAGTGCTTTGGACCAGGTGTTCTGAGCATTAGAAGTTGAGAGAGAGAGCACATGAAATGCTTTTTTTTGTATTAGGATTTAGCAACAATTTTGAAAAATTGGCAAATATGGCAATTGTTTTGGGTTTTTTATTAACAAACACTGTTCGACTGAAGTGAGGAAAAATAAACATCAACAACTACTGTTGCCATGAACAGAACTCGAACATGAATAAAAATATCTTTATCCCTTTGACACTAATGAAGCCTGCTGCTTTTTTCCTTAATCTTGATGCCTCCTTTTTTTTTTTTTTCAGCTATTGATTTCAACTGAGTGCATCATTTTACACAGAAAGGAAATGCATGTGACACTAATCTTTTGGATTTAGGAGCACAGCTTGATTCACTGTTTGCCTTAAGGATACAGCATGTTGTCTGAAGAAGACCTCTCTTGTCCCTTCTGGTGTATGTCACAAAAAAAAACCCCTATGTAAGTGCATATAAGAAGTTTAGACCATAGGGGGAAAATCTTTGCAGTCCCTGGAAGCTGAGAAAGCTCAGGCCTTCCCAGGAAGCACTAAGCAATGGACTCTAAAGCAGTCCCCAAGCACAGGTCCCAGCGCTGCTCTCCGAGGTGCCTCATTTCTGGGATTCGGCGGATGCTGAGCTGGAGAGAGCGGTCAGGGCGCGCTGCTCAGCAGCCGCGCTGAGCACAGCATATGCTAGATGAGCCTCCTGTAAACACAGACCAGATAGGTGTCTCCCAAGAGGTGTCCCTGGCAGCAGAGTCATCACTGGGGCTATGTCTGTGAAGCTTCATTGAAACCTTCCCATTCAAAGAAGAGGGCTGCCCAGAAAACGTGCTGGCTTGCTCAGTGGTTCATTTCCCTAATGTACGCTGCTTTACAAACCTGCATACACACTGCTCAGAAAACACAAGCAATAATTTAATTGAGGCCATGCTTAGCTCAAATTCTGGCCCCTGCAGCCACCAATACAATAGATTACTGTTAGAAGAAAAGGATGCTTATGGGCCAGCATTTTCTTCCCCAACTGCTCCACTGCTGGGAGAGAAGAACCCACACCACTTGCTCGTGGGAGGTTATTTAGGCCCTTCCATTATGTTCCCCACTTCCTTTTTAGGATAACATCCTCTCAAACCCACCCCATCCTTTCCTGTACCTGCAAGGCCGCCTTTGTGCTTGGGGCCATCTTACACATGTAACTACTCAACTACTAACCAATCATGCTAGTAGTTAAGAAATGCAACATCAGAGGCAGTCGTGCAAGTAGTTGAGAAATGCAACATCAGAGCCAGTCATGCAAGTAGTTGAGAAATGCAACATCAGAGCCAGTCGTGCAAGTAGTCGAGAAATGCAACATCAGAGCCATATGTGCAAGTAGTCGAGAAATGCTACCTTCCTCTTGTTGGAAGGTTCCTAGAAAGAACAGAAGTGAAGGAGAGCCTGCACAGACCAGCAAAACCACTGACCATTAAACCACAACGTAGAAATTAAGAATCTCTTTCCAGACCTAAGGAGACAGCCTTCCTGGGCCAACCACTAATCTAATTACTGAGTGAGGGCACCAAGTTATGTCAGCTGCTTGCATGTGTACAAATCAGCTGTCTTGAGTAATTACCTAAAGTAGCAGGGTCTGAAGAGAGAGGACATTTGAAGTGCTTTAGACACCTTTGAAGTGCTTCAAAAGGTGAGCCGTGTATGTGTACGTGCTCTTTGAAGCATGCCTTTCTGAACACGTCAGTCTCCAGAGTGCCACTCTGCCTTGCCTTCCAGAAATGACCCTGAAGGAAATGGGTATTACTTTAGAAGCACTTTAAAATGAAGCATTTCAGGTTACATGTACTCCATAGAGCATACATAACAGGAGATCCCTCAGTCCTCCAGAATCCCACAGTGCTTTGCACTGCTCCCCCACCCCCCCACACACACACATGCAGGGGCAAGGGGGAGCAAAGAGAGGCCCTGTATAACACCCTCTTGCCAGAACTGGGAGACTGAAGGCCCCAGGCCCTGCACCAGAACCAGGAAACCCCAGAACAGAGACCCCACATCCCATCCCTCACATCCATCTGGCTCCCCAATCCCAGTGTACCCCTCCACATCTGGTCTCCCATTGCAGGAGGGTGGAAACAGAGTGGATAGAAGAGCACTCACTGGCATTGACTCCACTCCCCACACCACATTGGCGTGAGGAGAGCAAAGCCACAGTCCCCAGGAAATGGGCTGCAGAGCTGCTCTGGCAGTCTGTTCTCCCCCCTCAAGTCTTGCGGGGAGGGAACGTAGTCACAGGTTGCCACAAGTCCCTGGCTAGCAGGCACACCACTGCATGTAGCTGCCCATGACACCTAGAGCATACTGGAGCAGTCGGGTCACGTGCTATTTCACAGCACTTCCTCCTCACCAGCCTTCTTACAAAGAACACCGTCCATGCTCTCAGTTTAGGTAATAAACTCCACAATGATGATGCAATAGTATGCATACAGAGGTGGTCCACATCTGCCTATCCCAGAACTGGCTGATTAGCTGGGAAATCTTCCCTTCAAGAGGTTGGGCCAGCCAGGGTTAGCTCAACCCCTGAAGACTGCACAACCTCACCAGACACAAATCCAACTGGATCCTATCTCCAGTGAAGAGAGCTCCAGATGCCAATGTGTTTGGCCAGACTGAGCAGCAGCAGAAGGGTAGAGGGATATAATTTCTAGTGAATACATCTCAGTCTAGCAGTGTTGCTAGAAGAGCAGGTCACAAAGAGTGGGCCTAGCTGTTGTGAGTGGAGATGGCTGGAGGCAGAGGGTCAGGAGGCAGCCTTGACTTGCAGGACTTGGCCCAAGCTACATGAGTACCATGCATCACTAGTGCAGTACTCAAAGTTACTCTGGCACTGATGTTTCCTTCAGCTCCAAGACAGGAGTAGCAGGGGCTCTGGGACTAGAGGGCATGAATCCTGAAGCAGCACGTTCTCCAAGGCCAGAGGAGAAGGAAGAAGAGGGCTCTCTGTGAACTTACAAAGAACAATCAGTTCAAGGAGCACCATTTTCCAGGGAAACCTTGTGTTTGAGAGAAACCTCAGTAGTTGCAGAGAGCCCACTACTCTGAGGGTCACATCCATTGGTCTTGCATTCCCTGCCTTATCCCACAATGACTCTGAGAGTTGGTGAGGTTGCATTTCCTGCCTGGGACATACATCAACACTGACATTTAGGGTTGACCCTGACCATCATCATCGTCAACCAGCCCAGGACACGTTAGCTTGCCTTTCTTATCCGTAACTCCCTTTACCATCAGCACCACAGGCATCCACCACGACTTTCCTGTCTCTCTCACATGGAGCCCTTCTAGGAATCAGTTGGTCCACTACTTGTCTCTCCCCTGCTCAGCTCTAATTAAGCTCCGTAGAGACAGGAAGTAGGGTTGGAGAACAGGAAGTTGTTGGATTGCTGCTGGTAGCTTTCCAGTGCTTGGGTGAGTTTTCGATACATTGTGGTGGCGTTGCACGCCGGCAGGGGGTGTTTAATCTGAGCTGGGAGGGGCCCAGGACTGAGGATTCACCGGCGTGCAGAAGGTGGCATAGCACAGCATTATGCCCTGTACACATGGCCTCTCTGTTACAAAAACAGCGTGTTTGCTGCTCCTGTTTTAGTCATAATGGGCCACTTCCCTGGACACCTCAATGGGCCTATAATGAAACTGGCTGGGTGTCTGGCCCATTATCTCTTGGTATTTGCCTTAGGGACCATAATAGAGGGAACCACTGTGACAGACCTGCAAATTTCTTCTTGTCCAGTCAGCTGGGGAGAGTTATTTCTTTAAAAGGGAGAATAAAATGTCCCTAGGTATTTCCGTTATCATCAGGAATAATGGCAAAAGGAGGGCAAACAAATTTTGTGCCTGGCTTGATCTTGATAACTCTGCCAGGCTGCTTTTGTGATTGATCATGTTTACACATATTGGAAAAGTTCAGGTCCCTGCAACGTGTTTGATTGTTTTCCAGCCACAATCTCTTATCTATGAAAATGGCAAACGCGATGAAATGTTATCAGCAAAATTTTAAAAACAATAATAAAAAAGCAGCCAAATCTGGTGGTTCATGGTGTCTAGACCTAGTAAACCTCTTAATACTTTTGCACCTCAGCAATTTAAACACACTGGGGGGGGGGGCGCATGTGTGCACACGTGTGTATGCGTGTGTGTTCCCTATTTAAAAATCAAAGGCAGTTCTCTGCTGGTATAAACCACGTTTGTACAATGGAACAAATTTTTACAGCTAAATTGTAAGCACTTGAGAATAAAAGGTTTATAATGGAAATGCTGACAGACTCTTAACTATAGTGCTGGGATCTCTCTTGCTATTATGACCAGATAAACCAACAAGGTAATTCAATGTAGTGTTCCAGCTCCGAGATGCTACCCTACTCCTCCTGGTCCCAGCTGTTCAGGGAAAGTTAAATATAAAACTTAATGAAACTGCAGTGACTGGCTGCAAAGCTTCATGGTTATCCTTGCTCTGGGGAGAGCTGAATTTCTCCCCGGGGAAGGTTTCTAAAAGGTAAGTAGTGACCATCTGATTCAGGAGCCAGCATGGACTTGTGAGTATACTGAAGTTTTCCTCCAAGTAAATAAAATGGCTGGTTAAACCAGGCTGACATCTCAGAGTGAATGCAGTTATTGTTGGACGCGTCGGTGATCTGGGAATCAAAGACTGATTGAGTTGAAGAGCATTTCCATATTGTCAGCGGTAAAAGCGAATGGAGGCAGGGCTCCATCCAGTTCCCTGTGGACTCCTCACAAATCTCACGCAACTACGACAGGTGCTGAGAGCTGCAGTGATGTGCACATGCAATCACAAAAAAGAGGCGCCCAACTGCCTCTGAAAATCACCCCCAAAGCAGCAAAGCATTTAAGCACGTCTCCCTCCCTCATTCAGCCAAGCAGCTGTGTTTGTACGGCAGTGTGACCCAAAGCCAAGTCCCCTTCAGGCAGGTAGGTAGGGAGTGCTTCCTTGGCAGCTTTAGCTGGAAACGACATTTTGTGGATCCTGGGATCCTACTGCCCCTTGCTCAACTTGCTTTGTCCTTCTAAGCACGCTCAGATGGGATCTGCCAGCATTTCCGCCGTACAGCCCCCTTTGCCCTTCCTTTCTAGGAAGGCACATCACCCCACAGAAGACTGAAGTGTTAGCCACAGAAATATTATAACTAGCAGCTATTGGAAAGAGGGAGGCAGCCCTCCTACCTCTCAACCCAGCAACCTAGTGGTTGGGCATTTGCTCAGGGAGTGGGAGTGGGAGACCCAAGGTCTAGGTCCTCACCCAGAGAGGTCTGAACCTGCATCTCCCACTCCCTAGCAAAGTGTCCTACTCACCAGGCTATGGGCTAAGTAGGGCTCAGAGCACTTTCCACCCTTCTTACTGAAGCTGAAGAAAAGCAGGCACGTGTTACCTGGCTCTGCGGGCCAGTGAGACAGGCACCGCGCTGGAAGGGAGTGGGGCATGAGCTCTGGCCCCTGCTGCTTCCCTCACCCCGTCCATCTATTTTATCAACGACTATTACATTAAAACACAGAAATGCTATCGGAGCAAGAAATCAGGCCCCAGGATCATGACTGGGCCCCCGGAAAATAAAGTGCACCCAATTAATGAATGGCCTGTGCAAAGTCCAGCACCACAGGAGCTCTCTAGCAAAGGTAGGAATTGAATCCGGTTTCCCAGGGCACCAATCAGCCATCTTAACCATGAAGCCCTCTCTTCTTTTCCCACGATCCTCTGCCTTGCTCTCTCTGCCCCTTCCAGCTTCCGCGGCAAATGGGGCAGGTGTCCTACAGACAACAGCTTCCTTCGCTGCATAACTGCGTCGTTCCCCGAGCGGGTCCGTCCCGGGCACTGAGCGAGGTGGGAGCGCTGCAGAAAAATAGCACGTGATCGTGTAATTAAAGACTGTCTCGTCACGTGTATGCGCAAGGGGCCTGAATTAAGGTTGCACAGGCAGCCTTAAATCTGGCATTGTCTAACTTCCAAGCGCTTGACTTTGTAACCTTGATGATGTTCATTTAATGTCATTTTTTTTGCGTGTAATTATCTGCAGACAGCTGAGTGTTTTCACTTGGAAAGTTGTCTTTGAATGGTGCAACCTGCCTTTGCAAGAGGCTGCTGTTTACTGCTGCAATGCATTTATTCTGAAGCCGAGTTAGTCTGCTGCAAGGAATTACTCAGACCATTAATTTTGGAAACTGGTGCTGGAGAGATCACGAATGTTAAGAATTCTAATTACTTTGGGCCTGGGAAATTTAATGAATAAAAGAAACTTTTCATAAGCATCTCAAGCCATAATATTTGAATACTATTGGCATTAATTAAAATACCTGAAATTTTTCAAGGCCCCTCCTCTTTTATTTCTCACATCTGAACAGAAGCATCATTCTGCTAAAGCCACGAGAAATAATGTTCTTTGGGGCTGATAATCTCATTTATATCCATGTCATGGCAGGAACAACCTTTTGCTGGAATTTTGTTTATCCTTCAAAAATTTCCCCTCTAATAATTTCTTCCCTTGCCCCCTCCGACTAGGCAGCCGCTGCCTCATATTTGTCTCCTATGCAGTGCTGCGAAGATGAAAGTCCAGATGATTTGGCATTGTGCAAGGGACCGAACTCTCAGGGTCTGATTAATGATGCTATCCATCTCAGAAGATAGTAATTCCCTCCTTTGGAGCTTAAGGGAAAAAATAGACTAACCTTTGAATTCATATTTCATCATCTCGCACTGGCATTTGTGGCTTTTCGCAGGACACTGGGGTCTGCAGCTCTGTTAGTCACAGCGGTTGGGCTTGGAGCTGGCAACAATGATGCCCTATCGCCCACTATTATTCAAAGCAGCAAGTGCAACAGGAAAGACCGAGGCTGCTTTTCCCAATTCGAATTTCTGTTAGCTCCTCCACAGGGCTTCCTACCTCCTCCGTAGGCTACATTGGGCTCAGCAAGGATTCAGTGCCAGGTCTTGAATGCATCGCCTAAGTCCTACCCTTCCTGTGGGACAATGGTGCTATTTGGTGTGGCCGGCACAAGACACCAACATCTATCTCTTTTCAAATTAGCTTTCTGCTTCTGGTGCTGAGAACTGGTCTCACAAGTGATTATGGGCTATAGACTCAGGCTAGAAAGAGATTTGTGCTAGCCCAAAGCTTTAGTAAAGTGGACTCGTGCCGTGAACTTGAAGTTCAAATGAACTCATGATCATGAAAGTTTCATTTTGTTTCTGATCTTAAACTCTTTTGGGCGTTTGTCAAGTCTCTAAATAAATCAGTCACTTGCTAGTTATTAATAGTGGGACCTCACATTCATTGATGCATTCTCACTTTTTAGAGTGTCTAATTAAAGGAGTGATGGAGGAATTGCCTTTTGCTGCTAAACTACTGTGCTATGGGTGAGAAAATGGAGTCACTTTTTCCAGCAGTTGAAAACATATACTGGCTTGTGTCTATGAGAAACCTCAGCTACCAGCAGAATTTATTGCCATTTTGCAGTCACTGCAAAATTAGATACAATGAAACACTAGGGCCAGTAAAGAAGCTGATGTGCATTCAGCAGCATTTCAGCTGGCATTTTCTCTAGCAAGGATGCAAAATGTTTGAGTCTGAAAATGTAAAATAGCATTCGTAGTGGATCAGGAAAAGAACCACTCTACTAGCACCATAAATTATGGGAGGGGAAAAAAAGGAGGTTCTTCTTATTAGCGAAAACGGGGCACCGTCCTCTCCATCTCAAAGGTGTTTGGCTTTAAACACAGCTATTCCTTTTGGGATTCTGCACAACGGTGCATTGCAGAAAGCACACGGGTCACTGCTCCCTGCCGGTGTGTCCTCCCCCTCAGTGGACATGCCGAATCAGCAGACTTCCCGGTTTGCGTGTGCATATCTCTGTGCTGGGCACAGCCAGGTGTCACACAGGTGAAGTTGCACATACATGAAGCCCGGCTTTCCTCTTTTTTCTTTTTTTTTCTTTTAAACACATGGTTGATTGAACAAAGAAGCCTGCTGATGTTGTATGTTCAGTGCCGCGGAGAAGAAAATCGATATGGGAACCACATATGGTGGCAATACTACACTGGACAGTATACATTAGGCCTCTTTTTGATAGGAACAGAGCTGATTTATTCTTAATAGCCTAACTCTGCTGACCATTAGATTTTGTTTCATTATTCAAAAGCAAACACCGAACAAGCATTTTCTGGAAGTGCCAGACTCCTTCAGGCAGGAGGAAGCGCATGCGTGTGCCCTTCAGACACTTGTTTTATTTCACAAGGTTTCTGGAAGCACTTTTACCACTGAAATGGATCTGGACCGGAGCTTTTTTTAACAAGCCTTTTTGTCATGGCTTGGGTTGCTATACTACAGACCCAGTCAGCCTTCCTAAAGTATTTGTTTCATTCTCATCTGACTTAGAAGCAGCACCTCCACCCAAGGAAATAACAAGAGACTGAGGTCTGACTCTCTGCAGGTTTTTCTCCCAAAAAGGCATAAAAATAATGCTGCTTTTGCTCGTCTTCTTAGCTAGCTCTGGACCCCCCACGGGCTCCCTGCGCTGTCACCTGTACAGACTGTTCCTGCCAGTAGGAAAACGGGGGAAGCTGTAGAGTAGCAGCAGGGGGGACACATTCAATAGGCTAAACTCACTGTGTCCTATTCTAGTATTTATACCGCAGTATCTTAGTGCTTAGGCCTTGCCTCAAAGCACATCTTCGTTGCTCAATGAGCAGAGGAGCTATGGAGCAGCAGCTCCGCAGATCTGAACGCCCCCAGGGCCAGGACATAAGACGTGTGTCCCACTCTCCTGGGTGCTACTTCTTGCATGGAAGAACCAGTCAATGGTTTACTAGCCCCGGCTCCAGTGATGGGAGGTGCCTGCAAAGGTAATAGTGGCAACACCAATAGCCAAGAAGTTCCAGCTCTGGGTTATTCGATGTTCAGCTTTCTCACTGCTCCATCCTCTATGCATCCGCTCTCCATTTCAAGGGTGTCTTGGGATTTCCTGGAGATCTTTAGAGCTTCATGTGGGCAACAGGTGCATTGGGAAAGGGGCAAAACCCATGCAGGACTATGTCCTCTCCTCTCCAGCACTGGTGCTTCAGCAGGTGAAGTGAGTCCAGGAGGCCCCTTCTGTACATACTATTATACATCAAGAGCTGCCCTACAGTTCATCCTAGATACTCAATACCTGCCAGGTTCCAGTGGAGGTGAGGGTTTGGGGAGGAGAAGTAGGCTGTCTGCTGCTCTACTGAGACAGAGTATCTTATTGACATGATTTCTTCCCTTTTTCCTGCAAATCAGTCCGTAACTGCCTTGAGCCCCAAACCCCAGCCCGCCCACACCTCCGCTCAGTTCCCATAGCAGGTGAAGGCCACTTCCAAGCTGCCCTACAATGTAGGCAAGGTTTCTTTAATGTATCAGCCAAATGCATCCATATCTAGGCACGTGTGAAGGCTGCTAACCACGCATAGTCACTCCAAGTGGCACTTCAGGGCAGGACAGGGAAGAATACCACATCCCACTGGAGCAGCAGCTTGGCTTGATGGAGTTAGTCACGTACCAACGCTCTCATCCCCTCTTTTATGGAAAGCGCCTTTGCAGTTTCAAGGACAGCACGGGGCCAAGACTTGTGTGGCCTTTGTGCCTTCCCTTTGTTTAGTGGCTTATTCCATTGACGCCGTGGCCTAGTTCTGCAAGGCTGGCGTGTGCAGAACTCCCCTATTTACCTTGCAGGTGTTTAAAACTTGCAGAATTCAACTGGATTATGTAAAGCAGCAAAATCTCCACAATGTAAATTGGCCTGACTTCTGAGAACTGCAGGTTTCAGTACCCGAAATAAAGCCTGCAGCAAGATGGAGAATCCGAGGGAGGTCCTTTTGGTGCACAAAGATCAAGCGCGAGCTGCAATTCAAACATACCTTTATTCCCAGGTTTTATCTAATTTCAGTTTCACACAAAATAATGTTGCCCTAGAAATAAAATTTCCCCATATGTCTGCCATGGCTCCACAATGCCCAGTTAGCGAAGCAGTGAAGCAAAGCACTAGGTACTTGACAGCTCTCTTTGTATCACTCTCCACATGTACTCTAATTCTAGAAAGCGAGTGCCATGTATTTCAATGTGGGCTTTTTTTTTCTCTCTCTGTGCTTTCCTGAAGCAGTTACATGACTTCTGAATTCAGTCATCTTTTCTGTTACTAAGAAATGTGTATAGGAACAGGACCCCGGTAGAAATACTGAACATTAAAATGTAGCGAGCTGAGGACATTAGCAATGTGATCTACAGAGCTCTGCAAAATGAATTTTTATGATTTTTCCCAGCTTAACATGGTAGCATTAATATTTCATTACTAGATTTCACTCTGATTTTGGTCCTGTTACTGTCTCACCCAATTTATTGCTTGAGAAAGTTATTTTTAATCTCTAGTGGTAACCGAAGATAAACCCTTACAAAACCTTCCCCAGCCTGGAACCTGCTTGCTATGGCTCATGATAGCCCAGATGAGACCGTATCCAGATTTTGTTTGTGGAAACAGAATTTATATGGCCATTTCGGTTTTTTAACTCTCGGTTTCTAGTTCTAAATCCTGCATTCGTCACTCTCCTTCTGCTTTAATGCAGACTGTAGATTTGGAGACACAGGGAACAGAGATGATGTATTAAAGCAGGGGCAGGCAATTATTTTGAACAGAGGGCCACTTACTGAGTTTTAGCAAGCCATCAAGGGTCACATGACAGGTAGCCAGGGGCAGAAAAATATTAATTTTCTAGATATTTTAGGGACCCCACGGAACGGAGAGAGTGGCCTGGCAGGCCGCATCCAGCCCCCGGGTCGCATTTTGCACTGGAGGGGTTGGAGGGAAGCTATTTCAGGACTGGCACAGGTTATAGCCCTCGGGTGGGGGTTACGGCCACACTGTGCTCCTTCCTAAGGGCTATGCTGAAAGGACCTGCTTCAGCCCATCAGAAGGGACGGAAAAATGGATGCGCTATTCCAAGTGCGTCCACACCAACCCTAATGTACTTGATGTGCTGCCAGTATGTAGGCAGATCAACCTCACACTGCCACTTTTAGCTGCTTCACCGCTTCCAGACTCATCCGGATCATTTGCATTATCATATGTATCTCTATAGAATTGCTTTCTCCTCCCATTACAATCCAAGGGCATTACAGCAAAGACAACTCCAATAGGCATCAGCAAGCCAGCCCAAGGTTTGCAGTGAACCCTAGCTATCTCCCTTAAGCAACCGGTCCTTTGGTGATACCTACAGCGGTCAACTAACTTCTGTCACATTCCACTGTATATAAGGGACCTTCAGTGGGGGTTACTATTGTCCAAGCACACCAGCTTAAATCCTTTCTGTAGAAGTCATAGCAGCCCTTCTACGTCGGGGCCTGTACCCCAAAACCTACAGGCAGCAGAAAAATCATGGAGTCTCCTTCTCCAAAACCTCCTGTCACAGCTGGCAAAATCCATCTGCTTGGATGGGTACATTAGCAGCCCCAAACAGACCAGGTCACGGGGCCAGATTAATGCCAATATGCATTTTGGGGGCATGGGAGGGATGGGGAATGTGAAGTACGCTTATATTAGGCCCTTTAGCAATATCTTAAAATGACACCAGCTGACCGAAGCCAAATAGTTTAACTTTGACACTCATTGCATCAATCAACTGCAAAAAAACTCATCTACTTTCTAAACTTTAAGTATACTCTGCATAAAGATGATGAGCAGCAGAATGGGATTTTCATGTGAAAGTGTTCTCTCCTGTAATCTTTACCGATCGGAGAATTGTAACAAGTGCATGGAAATTACAAGCTGCTATCAAAATTACTGAGACTAAAACTACCATTTTCTCCTGCATTAGAACAATTTTAACATTGTTAGAGGAATACATCTCAGCAATTTAAAAATTATTTGAGTCATGACAGAAAGACTCAAAACTGCAATATTTATCTTTCAGTTTCATATTAGGATGTTCCTTAAGACTTGAGAGATGACATATTACACACTATTTTGTGGGTACCAGAGAAAGTTTCACTGACAAGTAAAGCATCTAGATAGGAGGCATTCATTACATAGGATTTAATTTGATCTATTTTGTATTCATAGTACAGTAAATAAAAAAGACTTTAGTGGTCATGGCAGACCTGCAACAACCACTACAAAAATTCAATTTATAATTGCATATCTTCTTTTTTTTAACTGCAAGCTTTGGAATACATTTGATTAAATTCTGCTTTCCAGTGGACTTAATGAGAATTTTAATTCTCAAGAGATTTCTATAGGCATAACAGGTAAGATGAGTCTATCAAGTCATAGCTGTAGTAGTTAGTACAGGGAGCAGACTCCTTTGAACATAAATAAAATTCATAAGTGCGCATGCATATATTTTAATACCGCTGTGATGCATATTGGCAGAGCAATAAATAGCATGGAGATTTACCATTCTGCTGCTGTATCTGTTTTCCAAACGCACAAAAATCCAAATGGCACTCCAGAGGTACAATGGCATCTTTCAGCAATATGTTTCTGCTGGGTGGCTTGAGTGAAACCCAACTCTTTTGAATTCTCTCCTTGAATTCAAGGAGAGTTCTTGAATAGAGGAGAATATCCTCTATTCAAGGATATTCTCTATCCTTGAATAGAGTATGGAGACTGAACCAACCTAACAGACCATCCTGGTCATACTCCTGCTTTCCCTGGTGGGTTGGCTAAGGGCTTATTGCAAGACCCCCAGAAGTCTGTCCTGGCAGGTTGGCCGCAGGGAGCATGCTGGCTTTCTACATGAAGTGACGGGGCTGCAAGGTAACAGGCTCGTTGTCTTTGTTTCCTCCGTAATCTCCCTTGGAAGGATTTTTTTCCCACCTCAAGAGCTCTGGTGGAGAGCTGAAAAGGAACACCAGGCCACAAGTACACTGTGCACAGAAAGCCATAAGGGACTATTTTTTTCCTGTATTGTGAGAAGGTGGCTTGTGAGGTCCCATTTTTCAGTTAAGACAGCTCACATCTGTTCTTCTCCAAATTCAAAGTGCTGTAACCCTTTGTCTTCTAGGATCACCTCCCCTGGAGGGCAGGAGCCCTGGCAAAATACATACCACCGGTCTGGGACTGGCAGAAGGTTTCTATTGTCTCCCCATCTGTACAGCTGGGAAAACCGGGGAGGCTGGCAGTCCTTGTCTCTAGAGCTGTGCAGCTGATTGGATGCTGCTGGAAGTGGACTCAGAGGCAGTCCTACTCTTCAAAGCCAAAGTGTTTGCTGCCTTTGGATCTGGCTATACCACAGTGGCTGTAGCTCACCCAGACATGCCAAAGCTAACTTTACACTGCTTAGCTCAGGTGCTCCAGAAGTGTAACTGCAGAAGCACAAAGTGCAGAGCTAGCTAACTGCCTGAGTATCCTGCCATACTGTACCTGCTAGTAGTGCCAGACCCAGCTGGCTTACATTTTGCTTGGGTATATTCTCATGAGCTGCAGTCACTTCAGTAAGCTTGTGCCTTTAGCACTAGAAGTCAAGCAACATAATCGGAGTAGGCGAAATGGTAGAGAGTCCCTGTGATACCAGGGACCTCTTCCCACCTGACCAAATGGTTTTGATGAGGACCAATATGCAGCATGCAGTCAGGAAAGTGCTTCTCTCTTGCCCCAGTTGCTCAATAAAGCAGCAGTCTTGATGTCATGATTACACCATCGACTGCATTGCATCTGTCCTATAGCCTCCCCCATGTTAATGTAGCACCCTTGAGTGAATCCTTAAACTCCTGCAGAGACACTTGTGTATATGTCCTTAGTTTGCATTAGGTAGTACAACATCTAGCATCCAGTTCAATGAAAGCAGCTGGCTACAAACATTTGTAATGTTTTAAATAATTTAATTACCCTGCTAATTTTTTTCTCAACTGGCCGAACAGGAAATTAGCTGAAAAGTGCAGGCTCTATTCTCTTCCTGATGTGTGCACACCATTTCATTACTGCCCATAGCACTAGATGGGCAGGAAAGCATGCTCTAGATACTGCATGCTGCAGTTGGCTGACTTGGGCTCCAGTCTTGTAACCAAATGTGCATTGGCCAACTGCTGTGCTCATGCAACCATCCTAGAGAAGCTGTGGACTCTCCATGCTTGGAAACTTTCAAGAGCAGTTTGGACAGACACTTGGCTGGGATGGTTTAGTCAGGGATGATCCTGTCATGAGCAGGGGGCTGCATGACCTCACGAGGTCCCCTCCAGTCCTATTTTCCCATGATCCTATGTAGAGCCTCATGGATACCAAAGTACAGCACAGAGGACCTCTTCCACTGTGACAACAGCAATTTTGCCTCTTTTGATGCTGAAGGATAAGGAGTAGGGTGCTACATTAACATGAGGACATAGGGCATAGGATGTCCTACTCATTGGGTGCATTTACACATGCAAAGAATCTGGGAGCAATAAACTACTCGAGAATAAACTCTCCCAAGCATGTGTCTATATGTGCAGGGATACGGGAGCAGATTTGCTGCTCCTAGCAGCAGACTGCTCCCGCTCCCTGTGGCCCTGTAATGGGCCCTGCAGCAGCCAGGGGGTGCTAGCTTAGGCACCTGCCTCCTGGCAGGGGCTTGGACATTACTTCCTGCCCCTGGAAGCTGCCTGCTACCGGGCTGGGCTCCGCCACCAGAGCCCAGGTGGGAACAACGTCTCACTGCCCTAGCAGCAAGGAACTCTCAACCACCACTCTGTGATCATGGGGCCCAGGCTGGGACAGCCTTCTCTCCCAGCACCGGCCCTGTGACCACAGAGCTGGTGCTGGGAGAGAAGGATCTCCCAGCCCAGGCCCTGTGACCACGGGGCTTGGGCTGGGAAATAAGGATCCCTCAGCCTGGGTTCTGCAACTGCAGGGCTCAGGATGGGAGATAAGGATCTCCCAGGCTGAGCCCCACAACCATGGAGCGGGGGCTGGGAGCTCCCTGCTGCTGGGTCAGGGGGACATTGTCCCCACCCAGACTTCAGTGGTGGAGCCTGCCCCAGCAGCAGGCAGCTCTTGGGGACAGGGAGAAATCTCCCGGTCCCTGCTGCCTGGCTGACCAGGAGCAAATGTGCTCCCAGTTATGAATCTACATGTGTGCTACTGTGCAGTAAGTAATCTCGAGTAAATTTGCTACTTGTATTTGCAGGTAGCAAATTTACTCGCAATTAGAGCCAATAACTATACAGTAAGTGTCTGCGCGGATAGATGCAGACATTTACTGTGCACTAATTAGCTCTACTGTGCAATAAAGTGTCTTGTGTAGACATGCCTCTTAGGTTCTTAGTTTGCATTAGGACATAAGGGATGCGCCTACACGTGCATTTAAGTGCAACTAAATTTAATAAGCATTAAGTGATTCTTGGCAGGTGTCTATACATGCAGGCACTTGGCACTAGACACTTGGCAGTTAGTGTAGTTGGCAAGTTAGTTAATGCCAAGTCCCTGTAGCCCTGTTATGTACCCCTCATGGCTGGGCAGACCTGGCACTAAAGTTAGTGCCAGGTCATGTCTATATGTGTGTTAATGTGCTTTAACTAACTGCAGATATCAAATTTAGGCATTGGCCTAATTTCACCATTTTTAATGTGCATTAAGGGTGCGCACATGTAGACGCGCACCTGTAATGCACATTAAATTAAGCGAATGTGCATTAACAAGTCTCATGTAGACGTGCCTAATGAGTAGGAGTGCATGGCTGAAATTCTGTCTGCATCCATCTCAATGAGAAAAGTCCCATTATCTTGAATGAGACCAGGATTTGACCCTCTACAACAGTGGTCACCAACCAGTGGATCTCTTGCACTAGACCTCAGAGCCTCTTGGAGTTGATCCAAGGCTGGGGTGGGTGGCTGAGTGCCTGCGTGCATGCATGTACACACATGCCCCAGTCCAGCAGGTCAGTCCATGGGGGAGGGAAGGGGTGGGGGCTAGATCGAGGGACGGAGGCAGGAGCAGGGGTAAGTTGAGTGGGGTCCCGGCTGGGTGGGACTTGCTTGCTGGGGAGACGCGCCCCAAAATAATGTTTCTCCCTCTGCTTTGATCTCCCCCCCGCCCTTCCCTCTCCACAGACTTACCTTCTGGGTGGGTGGGAGGGGGAGGCAGCAGCACACGGTAGATCTTGGGTTGCTTTTAAATGCCAAAAGTGATCTCCTACTTAAAAAGTTTGGAGACCACTGCTCTACAACTATATGTGTATTTGCTAACACTATAAAGGGTTACTGGTGATATTCACTGTATAGCTCTAAACTGAATTTGGCTGATGGTCATCTGGCATGAATTGGGTTAGGTGGTTTCGTTGGCATTGCTATAACAGAATGAATAGGAAGAACATCTAGTTCTTATTACAGCCTTTTTCATGTACAGATCTCAAAGTGCTGTACACAGGAGGTCTGTGCAGTTATGGGGGAAACTGAGTTATTTGAGCAAGATAACAGGAAGAGAACCCACTTCTCCTGAGTCCCCATCAAAATCCCAATCCATCACCCCCATGGCCTCCATGAAGCAGATGGACTTCTGCAGTTGTATTTTGAGGGAGCCTTGAATTGGAAGTTAGAGCTGGAATCGAATTGAATTTGGATCAAGATTTCCCTGGAAGTGACAATGGGGAATAGGAAGGAAATTTGGTCTCTATGACTGTTGTTACTAATTGGGCCTATGTTGTTTTTAATAGCAAACAACAGCCATTTTTTAAAAACCTCCCAGTATAGCACACAATGGCACATTAAAAGAACAGATTAAATATAGCTTGTGCTTATGCTTATTTCTTGAAATAGGTTAATAAACACTGCCTAGATGAAAGGAGCCTCAAGCGTTAAAAAAAGAAATCAGAAGGTCTCACTTAAGTGATTTTTTGGCAGGCATCAAATTAACAAATATAATATGGACTGCTGACAAGGTGCTCCATCATTCTCTGCTATAAGATTTTTACACACACACACACACACACACACACATACACACACACACACACACACACACATATATGTTGCTTCCATTAATACTTCACTTGATAATGATAAATGGCATTTTTATTTGAAAGGAAAATATTAAAAAAGTTCTGATTTTCAAGAGCAGCTTAGAATAAATGACACCATTATGTGCTGCAGTATTTTCTGCTCCTGAAAAACCACGCCGTTTTAACGAAGGTCTTTACTGGAAGGGGAATGCAAACATTGTATTCACTTCACAGATAATTTTCCCCTGGAAATTACACAAAGCCCTGTTTTGCAGGAAGGGGGAGGTTAAAAAAAAAAAAGAGACATAAAAGAGACATAATGAGACCATGCAAGTCTTTCGTAAGCAATACAGCATCTTAATTTCTGGTAAATTCAAACGGCTTCCATCTGGGGGCTGATTCTGTCAGTCTGTATCTATGTCTGTCTGCCTTTATCTTTCTCTCTAGGCATTCATTGCTGTGACTTCTGAGCACCATGCAAGCAAACGGGAGCTCTGGCCACAGCCCGGGCTGCACAATCCATCCCCTGCTTGACAGTGATCGGGTCTGACACGGAGAAGCGCTTACACCCGAATCTCCGGCTCTTTGTATTTGGCCTGAGATACACGTGTCGTCTGGCACAAGTTAAAAATAAAACATTTAGGGCTACACTGGGGCCAGCCCTCGTGCGGCTCTGCAGTGCGTGGGGGAGGGCAGGAGGAGGAGGCCTCCTGGCTTGTGCCAGGGTCAGCTTGCATTGCAGTCAGCGGCTCAGGGGAGCACATGCATGCAAAGCCAAGCAGTGCCCCCCACCTCTCTATCAGCCCGCAGAGCCCTGCCCCAAGCGCTGGTTGAAAAGTCTCCTTCAGAAGCTTTTTTCCAATTGAAAAACTGGGTTTTTGACAAAAAACATTTTTCAAGGAAAATATCTGCTGCCTTCAGACATGTTTGATCTTCTTGCCAGAAAACCCAAACCCTTGAAAGCTGAACAGGTTTCTGGCTGGTAACTGGGAGAGGTTTTATTTCATTGCCAGGTGGAGGTTTTCTGCTGAAAAATGTGACAAAAGTTATTTTTCTTTGTTTGTCACAAAATTAGGGGGGAAAGACGACATTGTTTCCTGAGCAGCTCTAGTGCCCTGCAAAGAGGAGCGTGACAGATTGCTCTTGTCAAGCTCCAAGAAGGCTGAATTGCACCCATCCCCTGAAGTATACCCCAGCAGTGCAACCCTGTCGTGCCTCTGACTACAGATGCTAGTAAAGCACTTTCTGCCTAGACCTTTACTTCTGACCCTAACGCTATGACAGGTGTTACATTTGTCCCAGACCCAGTTGGATCTGTGTTTGTCCCGGAAGTAGAGACGTGCAGGATTCGTGCGGACACACGTTGCCCTTCCAGTCGGGGATTAGCGAGTGGTTGAGTGCACCGTCACTGATCTGCCACTGATCTAATGATGCGATCCCAGGACATCTCTCCAGATACACTTTGCCATGTCCCAGGACAAGCTGTTAGCAGATCTTGTCCCATGAACCTTTTTGGGACCTGTCCTGGGACAACAGAACTGGACATCTGACTAATCACAAGTTGTCCCAAGAGAAATTGAACTCTCCCAGGACAAATGTGACATCCATTAGTAGTCTGAGAAATCAATGGATATCACTGACTCGGGTCTAAGAAACAGGAATAACTCCATCCCAGCCGATGGACTTGCACTGCTCTGGAAGTAGAGCAAACGAGACTAGGATTGGACTGGAGGGACTAAAAGGACTTCTGGGTCATCGAGTCCAACCCCCTGGGATTGCAGACAGCCACTTCATAAGATTGCTTTCGGGAATTGAAACTCTGTCTTGGGTTTCTGGCCCCCTGCACCTATTAGACGACTTTCTGAATTGGACTTCTCTAGTGGCCAGAAGTCTATTTGGAAGCCTAAATTTATTCATAGCCCGTTTTCACTTTTTCTGTTCTTGTGCTAATGTTGCTCTTTAGCTTAAAAACATCTCTTCTTTCCCTGATGTTTACATCTGATGTATCCTGAGAGAAAAGTAATGTCCCTTCTCAGCCTTCATTCGCTAGACTAAACTGGCCAGGCTTTCTTAGTCTCCTCTTCTCTCGAACGTGCATGACCAGAGCTGCGCGCAGTATCCAAACAAGTGGTCACCAGCCCTTGTACAATAGGATAGTACTTCCCTCTCCCTATTGGAAACACTTCACCTAATGCAGGACAGACTTGCATTTTCCCTTTTACGGTTGTCTGTCCCAAGTGGCTTCAAGTCATCTTGTGATCCACTAGTTCACTCAGTTTTTCCCCTTCTCTGTCATTGCCAATGGACAAACATCCAGCATATAGCAGTAGCCCTTGTTATTATTTCATAAGTCACGGCCTTGCATTTTGCATTATTAAATTTCATCCCATGTCTATCATTCCAGGACGGACCAAAGGTGACCTGCTTCTTTCTGTATGATATTTTTGTCCTACCCTGTATTGGTGATGCCTCCCAACTTTGTGTCAACAGTAAATTTCATCCGCATGCTCTACTTTAAGACATGAGCATTAGCAAAAATAATAGTAAAAATCAGTCCCGTGACCAAGCCTTAAGGAAATCCACTAGTAACCTCCCCGCAATCCAATACTTCCCTTTTAGGACAGACTATTGTCTTTTCCCTATTAGCCAGTTTCTTCGGCATCTTACAATTCTTCTACTAATCCACACCGCCTCTCTTTTTAAACCAATATTGTCCCATGCAACACCATATCAAATAGGTGACCGAAGTTCAGATAGATTAGATCCACCACATTACCCTTAAGTAAAAATATCAGTTATGTTCAAGAAAGGTTAATGTGGGTCACTATAAACTCAATAGTGAAGGTTTTTTACTCCAAGTGCCAGTTCTTTTAGTATTCTGGGACAGAGGCCATCTCCTCCCACCAGCCTGAAGGCATTAAACTCTTCTAAGTCTGCTTCCACCTCAGATATGGTTATTTCTGTTTCCATACCCTCATTCCCACTAGCCAGCCTGCATTTGGCCCCATGCTCAACGTCTTTCTTTAGAAAAGAGGCAAGGTACTCATTTCGGTTTTGAGCCACACCTAGAGTATCTTTAATACTTACCCCCTCACTGCCCTGTGGCCTCACTATTTCACCACTCATTCTCTTCTTACTTATACTAAACTCTTCCTGTTTGTTTTAATTCTCTTGGTAAGTGCTATCTGAGTTGAAGTGATAGCAATTCTCCCTTTACCCCTACGTTTTCTGACCTCTAAGACTTGGGCACATCCAAATGAGTGTGGATGTGTGGCATGTGGCGCTGTAGACCCATCTGTGGCACCACATACTGCATATGTGCACCCCCTGCACTGCTCCTTTGCAGCGCGTGGGGTTTTTTTGACCCCAGGGGATCCAGAGGTAAAAAAAAACATGCCAAAAAAAATCTGGGTGGCACATGTGGCAGCAGTGCATGCTACCCAAAACTGGAGCCTGGCCAGCTGGAGCCAAGCCCTAGCTCAGGGGTGGGCAAAATACGGCCCGTGGGCCAGATGTGGCCTGCCAGGCCATTCCATCTGGCCTGCGGGACCCTTAAAAAATTTAGAAAATTCATATTTATCTGCCCCTGGCTGCCTACCATGCAGCCCTTGATGGCTTGCAAAACCCAGTAAGCGGCCCTCTGCCCAAAATAATTGCCCATCCCTGCCCTAGCTGCTGGCCAGACTCCCAGCTGCAGGAGTGCCATGGCTGAAGCTCCTGGTGGCCCCCAGGACTCCAGGAAAGGCTGGTGGAGTCAGCACGGCTGCTGGCCCCAGCCTCCTCTACCCCATCTAGGGCACCGTGCTGCACACCAGGCGTGCGTGGCATGGGCATTCCCTGGGGACAAGCAGCAGTGGCCACCTTGTACCTCTGCTCTTTGTCCCCAGGGAAACACATGTTCCCGCTCGTGGGTGTGCGCCCTTGGTCTTCTTTGCTGATCAATTCCTTTTCCCTGTTCCATGTAGGCTTTAACACTGCGAGACTTCAAAATTTTGTCTCAATAAAAATGCCTGCAGTGAAATGGCATTATAAGAACATTTATTCTAAGGTGTTGCCAAAAAATTGTTATCAGCCATTATACAGCATAATGCAATTTGTTTATATTTATTGACTGAATTTATGTCTTAGAGCTGAAAAGTATTGCCCCTCAGATTTAGTACAGCAGATTTACTGACTCACTGATGTGTACTTCTGATCTGAAAGCAAATTCCCAGCCATATAACAGTTCATACTGTCAATGCAATACGTCCCAACATCTATGCCTGCTGACAAGGGCTAAAATGAAACCAGGCAAAATGTAGCCGCTGTTAGAAATCTGACTCAAGGAAAACATTATTGGATCCATATTTAATCTCTCTTTGATTTCATGTTAAATCTGCACCATTTGCAAGTCAAAGGATGGTTTCTTTAGGTGTCAGTTTTGCAAACTCTCTCTGGGATCTACAGTTCAAACGGTGTTTTTGACTTCCTCATACTTCATCACTAATAATAAAGGCTGATCAATTAGCATACAAATGACAACTCGGCACAATCCAAAGAAGTTTCCGTGAGGATCATGAAGAAAAGGAAAGGGAACCTGTTTCTGTTTCTTTCTCCCATAGTTATGTTTCCTTTGTAGAAGGTAGGAGAGTGAAAGTATTTTGGAGGCATCTGATAGGGATTTTGCCAGAGGGAGAAGTCATTAACCCTTTGACAGCACAAGGACCACACCATACCTAGACTCCTAGCAGCCCCGGGTGAACTTTTAGGATTGGGCCCCCCATCACCAGAGATAATGATAATAATAATCGGACAATGGGGGAAAATGGCCATTTTCAGGCCCCCTTTCTGTCCAGACCCTGGGCAGCCACCCAGTTCACCCATGCCTGTGTCTGTCCTTGCTCAAGGACATAGGTGCCTACTCACAAAGGTCCCCCTTTTACACAGCTTTAGAGGTTTGCTGGGTTTTATACCAGAAAATATAACGCTAGGATACTGGGAGCCATCCTGCTGCCGCTGTACAGTGTGGCTTGTATCACAATACAATTAATTCCCACGTTACGCCTGTATGCAGTAACTATGGGTGGGTGACCAGGACACCAGCCCTGGGATCCAAGATTGAGGGGGTGGAAGAATAGTGCCCACCACGGCACAGAAACTGCTTGTTAAGCCTCTGCTTGCATATGCACATATTCCAGAGACTGTTTCCCAGCGGTCTCAACTGCAACATGGTGTTCATTTAAGAGGAAACTTGCTTATTTCTGATATTTAGGCATGCATAGAGGTGACCCAGCACTTGTCATTTGTCCTTCAAAAGTGCATGTGTTTGGGCAAGTGAGCCCAGTCAGACAGTAGAGCCAGGGATGGTGCTTTTGATAAGATTGCTTTTCAATAAGGTGTTGGAGATGGGCAGTGCTGCTTTTTCATACAGATGTAAAAATAATGTAAATCCACTAGGTTGACACAATCGCTGTGGCTTGCAGCAGCGCAGTAACACAGTGACAACATGTCCCAGAAAAGGTAGTAAAGGAGATGTGGAAGCAACATTAATAAAAGCATCCTAGAGCTACATAATGTATCCGTAGTATGTGTTTTGTGGTTTATATATTGGACTTCTGACTTAGGCGCTGAGGTAATGGGAAAATGCCCCCAACCCCCCTTAATACATTGCAACCAACACTCCAGTGTAACATACTGGTTTATAAAGAAAAATGACATCCTATCATACACACTGCCATGCCACACGGGCCTGCTATTTTAAAACACATTTGAGTGAAGCCAACAGAATTCCTCATAAGGAGACCAGGTTTCACTTGAAGGCTCCAGTTCAGCAAAGCACTTAAACATATGCTTAAATCCCACTAGAGTCAATCACATGTTAAATGCATAATCACGTATTTGACTGAATCGGGGTCCAAGCGCCGTGCAAAAGCCGAGAAACTAACTGGCATGGCCATTATAGTTTAATCCACAATAGCTATTCCAGATTATCTCCCCACGTGCACACCTTATTCCAGAACAAAAGTGACTTTATTTCAGAACAAGTATTCCACTAATGAAGCCAGAGAAAACAATTATATCAATATTAAAGGCTACTGAAACACAACCGTTATAATGCAACAGTTATATCTGCTTGATACTGTAGTGATACAACCATAGCAAAACTGCTCCAGCTTTAACCCTGCTTCATTCAGGGCCAAAGTTACAAGGATTTAGCGCATTTGTATCTGCAGGTTCATTCAGATGTAATACTTCGATTGTAACAGCTGCTACATGCCGTTGAGCACCCTCCCTCTTCCTTTAAAGTTGATACAATGTACCACACATTTCTCCATACCCAAAGTGGAGTAATTATTCCAGTATAAAGGAACTGAATCTGGAAGAGAGTGTTTGCACGGGGGAGTTATTCTAAAGTAAAGTAAGTATAGCAGAGTAGTTATGATGGTCATTTTCTGCCATGCCAGGAAGGATTAATTAATTATCCTTGTCAATGCCCCTAGGTGAGATAAGTATTATCCCTGGCTTGCATGAGTGGAAATTGAAGCATGCAGAGGTTAACTTACTCTACACCATACGGACGCAGCTGCAGTGTCAGAATCTGAACTCTCCACCACTCGGTCTCCAAACCCGTGGTCAGTTCACTAGGCCATGCTGCCTTTCAGGAACACTTTTGAGCACTTTAACCCAAAGTGCTGTCTTCCTTAACAGTTCACTTTGTAGCTAGGGACCTACCAAATTCACAATTTTGTGATTTTTGCGGAAACCAAAAATGTGGTTAGTCCCCCAGGAAAAGCCCAGTCCCTGCAAAAAGCACAGCGCGGAGGGAAGGGGTAGGGGAGGGAATGGAAAGCCCTGGCATCCTAAAGCACATGGGGGTGTAGGGGATTTTCAAGGCAGATCACAGCAGCCCCACTACCTCCCCCCAAACACACCTCTGATTGGCTGAGGGGACCTGGAAGTCCTCCCCTTCCCTGGAGATTGACAGATGGTGTGCAGGGGCCTGCTGCACTCCGCTGAGGACATGGCGACCAGTGCCACACTCAGACCATGAAATTGGGGGACAGCCCCTATGAATTAGATAGGTCCCTAGTTATAACACATTTTCCCATCACATTAAGAATTAACAAATGAATTCAATATACCGGTATTTAAAATTAAGAACGCAATTATTTCCCTGCTTTGCATGAAGTTTCGATACCACTGAGAAGACTACCGCTTGTCCTAATGTCTAGAGAAGAGTATTAATGTCCTACATCTCTGGTCCCATGGTATTAATTTAAGACCAGATCACTGGATTTGCCGCCCCAGTTAACAGGAATATGTTACTGAGATAACAGGGACTTATTTTTATCCCTTTCTTTATGAAAGCATTCTCTAGGTGAAGAAATGTGCCCATTCTAACCGGAGGAATATTTCGTTTTCATTAACAAGACAAAAAATAATAATACAGTAACTCCTGCTTATTATTTCAATCCAATCTGTTCCTCACTTTTATTGGCATATACTGTGGAACTTTTTTACCCAGATGACCACAAGGGTGCATATAACAAATCTCACAGTATATGGTAAAACATATAATAACCTCTGGACAATGCAAATTTTAGCAGTAATTATCTTCCTTTTTAATCATGGCATTTACTTGGCCTCTTGTCTTTTCTATCATTTGGAATTTTTATGCCTTCATTATTAAATGGCAGTCTACCAAGCTGTCAAACGATAATAGCTGAAAATGACTAAGGTTTTTAAAAATAGGTGAGAAGTGTTAGTTTATTACAAAGGCTATTCACCCCACGCTCTGTGCAGCTAGCTAGTATTGGGTCCAGGCACTTCAACTAATTGCTGGGATTTGGGCGTGTTAGCTTTTGGGAAATCCAAATATTCATATACCTATAACTGAGTGTATTAGTTGTTCTCAGGATGCCTTTGAACTGCCAATTTGATGCAACTGTGAAAAGGCAAATGCGCAGCTTGGATGCATCCGTTTCCGGTAGAGATGGGGGCAGTATTGGTACCATTGTACAAAGTGCTTATGTAAACCGGGTACAATCCTGGTCACCCATCCTAAAGAAAACCTCAAACTCAAAGAGGTGCAGAGAAAAGCTGGTAGGATGACTAAGGGAATGGGGAGCCTGCCCCACAGAAGATGATCAGAAGAACTTGGCTTGTTTAGTGTAGCAAAAAGATGGCTGAACGGCAAAAAGACTGCATCAGGAAGGGAAACACCAGAGGGAGAGGCTAAACAAGCAGTTTAGCACAAGAACAAATGGGCACGAACTGGCTGCAGATAAATACAGGCTAGAAATTATTTCGGCTAATCATCAGAGCAGTGAGGCTCTGGAAGAGCCTTCCAGACAAAGCCGTGAGGACAAAAACACTAATTTTAAAGTGGAGTTTGGTAAACTGATGAAATTGAGATAAGATTACATTATATTATTATTATAACTATTATTATAAGAAAAAATAAGATTACATGACAGTTCCCCGCGGGGTGGATTCAGTGACCCAGAAGGTCCCGTTCAGTCCTAGGCCCCTATACTAAGTTTCCATGTACCATTTTCATAAATAACAACACGTGTTAAGTATGCACTGACATATTCTTTTAGTACAGGTTATTCTACAGTCCAACAAGTTAATGCTCTGCTTATAGCCAGGGGTTTTTATAACCATCTAGACACATATTACTCCTGTCTATAATGCAGCATTAGTTACACCTTTGTTAACATTTTAAATATAGAAACTTTCGGACCAAAAATGACCCACGCAGACATTCGTGGCAGCATCCCAGAACGTGCTGGGTCTTCATAAATGCTCAAGAAATCTTGTGAGTTCGGTGAATAAAGCACTGTCTCTTCATTTGTCTGCTTTTGAAGGCAGAAAGGTGAAGGGTTTATATGCGTCCCAGCCACCAGTGTAACTATGCTTCCCTTGTCTACAATAGGGGTTTTGTACTGATCCAGCTACTCTGGGGTAATCACACCAATGGGTGTAATTGGTGCTAATTCCCATTGTAGACAAGGCCTTAGTGTCCCAAGTGGATTAGAAATCAGATGCTCTTGGCTCCCCCGGTTCTGTGCTCAAATCTCTCCACCAGCCTGGTAACAATTAAAAAAGCCCTGCAGGTTTTTCAGGTCCTAAGCAGTATTCTCAAGTGCCTGTGATATCTTGCTTTTCCTGCCAAATGATCACTATTCTCAACTAGTGTATTTAGTATACATGGCAGAGGCCTTGTTTTGATGTGGGTCATTTATGCAGACATCACCGCACGGGAGATAAAAGCTTCCTTTCATTGCAGCGTGGCATATGGTCCACCACAACACCCAACAATTACAGTCAGAGCAATTTTCTAGAATCAGCCAAATCTCTGCATAATTGTCAGCAATCAACATTGCCATTAATAAATTATTTTGAGTGAAACCATTGGGACACTAAATTATTTCCCTGGACAAAAATCAGTTCTCATGCCAGGCAGGAGTTTTGTAACTAAAGGTGACAATCATTGCACTCCCAATGTATACACAAATACATCCTGGATTAAAAAAAGATAAGCTCACTGCCTTTGGCTATGCAACAATTTCAGTTGGCTCCTTTTCCCCCGTGTTATAAGCAGTCATTGATATGTATTCTTTAACTCCGTAATGATGGGGGAGAGTTAAAAACAGGCAATATGAATTAGCATTTCACCCTTGGCCAGAAACACACCTTAAAGAAACTTACTGTATAGTTCATTTTGACAATGTTTTTCTATCCTTTCACTCAAATTATCATTCATGTACAGTATGTATTTTTAATTTAAAACCAAAACACTGAATAATTAAATACCATGGAGAATACTAATGCGCGGAGCAAAGTGGGACAAATAGATTCTGTCTACAAGATTTCTATGATCCTTTCCCTATTAACATAAGCATGGGTTCTGCTGGGTATTTACATATTAGATTTGGCAAGCAATAATACAATGAGAAGTAATTTTTGCATTAATATCTTCTCTTTCAAATAAGACAAGTTCCCGAACTTGTCAAACATAAATGCAAAATTATGAAAAACAATCCTAAGCTAAAACTCTGGTTATTAAAATGCATGGCAACTAATTATTGATCTGATGCTATTCTGCATAAAGAAGACATGCTTGACTGAACAGAAATATTTTAAAATCATTAAAATACATGTGTTTATTTTACTGAATCTAAATTGGAAGTGGTAGATTATTCTTATTGTCTAACAAATTAGGAAGTGTGACAATACTGCTGTACAGTGCTGATGTATGATTTCTTTCTCCTTATACTTATTACTTTCTGTCAAATTAAAACTAAACCACCATTGGAAACCTTGAGCAGCCATAATGTGAAAATCAAATGTGAATAGCTATTAGAAAAACGTAGTACCTCAGATTGCTCCAGGCAAATACACAGAGATACAATACTAAACACTACCTTTGTATAGGAGAGGAGCAGAAACCCTCTTATGGGACGTGCTGCCAGTTGAAGCTAAAGTCCTGTCAAAACAGCAGTTCTACTGTGGGAACATGTTGAAATCTAAAATCTTTGTGCAGCTGGGGTTTTTTCCCTTTAGTTTTCCCCTTAAAACAAGAAACTAAGTGAAATTCAGTTCACTGCAGATTTACCAATGCATCATTTCACTCTAAGGACAGATTAATAATTCCTGAACTTATTTCAACTGAATTTCATGGCCAAGATATCCTGTAATTTTACACCTCCTCACGATGACCTTTATACTGTACTTATTTTACCAAATATCACCCGTAACATTTTTTCCATTCCAACAAGCTTCAGGATACATATATCTTGATATTACTTCGGAATTACTATGGTGTGGAGCTCTCTGTAAATAATCATTGACACGTAGCTCATTCGTTGTAAAATTCTGAAGAGCATTAATACTGGAGACTATTCATCTTTAATGCATTTTGTATAACTCAATGTTAACCTTTATGGAAAGTACCAGCTCGTTTTGATGAATCCCTAAATCAGCTTGACTAATCTAAGACGGGATCATCATCACAAATATATATTGTAACAATAGCGATGCTCATGCTGCGGGCTTTGACTTCCGAATAGCAAGCACGTTAACGGATGGCTTTTGCACAAGCCACAAGTTCTTTCTTAACTTTTTAAAAGCCAGACTCTGCCCTCTTACAACACATTCGGTGACTATCCCAAGTGCTGCTCTTTCTGAGTGAAGGGAGTACAGCCTGGTTGGTCCCCGGACTGAAAGCTTTTGAGCTGCACGCATTCACTTGCCAGTCAATGAGCTGTGCCACAATCACAGGGGCCAAACAGGCAAGCAGTTCCCTAACCTTGTTCTCCAGAGGTGTTTTAAATATTAAAACTATTGATGCCTGGAGTTCCTAGTCTTAAAGCCCGTTCTAGTCAGTGGGTGCATCTACACATGCATTAATGAGTCATAGTTACTGTGCATTAAGTTTAGTACCTGTAATAACCTTTTTAGTGATGCTAATGTGCAGTAGATTAATTCTACTGTACTTTAGAACAATAGCATGGCTTCTACCGTGGCACGCTAATGTGCACTAGAATTAGTCTACTGTGCATTTAGCGTCTTGTGTAGATGTGCCCAGCGGTGACATCCATGTGGTGCCACTCAGATGCCAACCAGGATCAGGCACAGCATGGGGGTTTCTGCTCTACAGCAGTGTCCAAGCAATGGCAGTTTTTTGCTTTTCCCTTAGAAGGAACAATATAAACCTAGAAATGCTAGTACTCCAGCAGCCGGTCTGGTGAAACAGCATCTACTATGTCTCCACTGGTGCCTGCCCTGCTGGCCTCAGATTTGACACGTACATAATTTGCATACATAATTGCTCAAGGGAGCAGCAACCCAGGATTGCCAGAGGGAAACTTCACAATTGAGATTGCTCATTAGCTGCACTCTTTTAACATCTATTGTAGACAAGCCTAATAGCTACAGCCCTGTTGCCTCTAGGCCTGGACCCTCTTGGCACATTAGACCCTTTGAGTTTGGGTTCTGTTTTCTGGTCCTCTGTGGTTTCCTCCCCTGTGCCTAGGTAAGTAAGCGCGAGTGGGGAATTCTATGCTGTTGAGCCATTGTGACTCACCGCTGCCTTAAGATTTCTACTGCTATTGTCCTGGATCATTTTGTCCTATCAGTGACCACTCCCTGATGACACTTTCTTTTCTGTGCTGACGTTAACAGCTTTTGCAAGTTTTTGTCTGTTTTGGGTAACTTGGACCCCAAATCTCTTCCCTTGGAAATACCCACAAAAAGATTTTCTGTGGGAAGGCAAATTCAAAAAATGTCCCTGCATAGAATTGCCTTTGGGTGCCAAGCATAATATTCCCCACAGAGCACACGGTAGTGTTGCCTCCCAGGAACCCTATGGGGGTGTCTACACATCAACCTACTCGCCATAGTGATGTGCTACATCACCGAATGACGTGATACAGAGACTTGGCGATCACATGCGCCTACACGTGACCGGCAGCTACTTCACCATAGCAGCGCGCTCCCCCTACGGTGAAGTCGTGGCTAAAACTAACCATGTGCCACAAGCACGGTGCAGTTTGGGCAGTTACTACACTGTGCTTCAATACTTCCAAAAGGAAGTAGTAAAGCATGGAGCAGTAACAACGTCGCTGTAGGGTGATGTGGATGCATCCTATGAGAGAGCATTTGCAAAAGGTCTAAATCAATGCTTCTAAAGCCCTAAGCCTCTATGCAAATTCTGGGGCTCTCTGGTTCTCCCATCCTCATTTCCAAAAGCAGAACTCTTGAACGCGGGGAACAGAATGTATGGGTAAATCACTGTGTTCAAAAATGAGTGAAAGCCAAGATCTGACATTTTCTGAGTGATGCCTTGAGTTTAAAATGGTTGAGAACCACTGGTATAAAGTCAGGAGCTCTCTGAAAGCTAGTCTGAGCTCAGTTTTCTACAGTAGGTAAAACTAAACAGAAGGTATTTCATACAAAGTAGCACTTACAACCTTCAAAAGGACCTTCAGACATGCTACAAGATGGTATTTAGATTTTCCCTATCCACACAGTTTTGTATTAATATAGCCTTTTTTTTTATTTCACCAAGCATATTTCAGGCAAACTATACCCCAAACGTCCTTGCAGATAAGGAACTGGAAAGAAGTTCAAGGAATCACTAAGGAAAACCTGCTGCCCACACTTAAAGGATTTGGTTGTATCACTGGCCCAGCTCTTCTCATTTCCTCTCAGTCCCAGATTTTACCCTTCGATTGTTTATTCATAGAAATAAATTCCAGAGAGTTAGAGCACTAGTAGGTGGGGAAAATTATATTATTCCTATTATGTGTTTCTGGTAAGGTGGTAGCATGAAGAAGTCCTCTTCATGGATTAGGGAAGCATTGTTCTACTCATTGAATTGAGGTAACTCTGTGACCATATATGCTCCTTCAGGAATATTTTAAAGCATTAAAAGCTGGTGTCACAATGGGTGCATCTACATGAGACACTTTACTGAGTAGTAAAGCAACACCATTTACACGTGCATGGCAATTAGTGCACAGTAGAGTACTGTGTCCCAGCAGATACAAGTGGTGTCCAGCAGCGCAGTAAATTACTGCACTTAAATGCATGTGTAAACAGGGATGTTGGGATTAGTTTGCTCCAGCTCAAATTGAGCCAGAGTATATTCCATCACATTAACTGCACATGTAGTTACCCAATGAGTAGCAAATTTTTCCTTTCCTATCCACCTCTTCCACCAGTGCAGGCTGAATTTGATATAGTGAACTAGGTAGAAGCAAGAATAAAGATTTTCAAAGGACTAGACCCTCAGCTACTTTAAACCAGTGTAACCCCACTGAGGTGAATGGAGCAAAGATGCCTTACACCAGCTGAGGGTTTGGCCCCTATTTTATAACAAGTCTACATTGAACCTTCAGGAAGAAGAACAATAAATAGATTTTGCCTAACGCTTGTTAGAAGTTTTACATGAATCCCAAAATGCAGCTTCACAAATATTTTCAACCTCCACCCTAAAGAATATATTGAATTATATAAATTGTGCTGTTCCTTTGATATAATAAGTTGAGAGCTCTTACTGAATCAACTTTATAATGAATTCTTTCAGATCCTGATGAAAATGTTCACTTACGAAGGAACTTAGCTTGATTTTGAAATTAATGTAGTAATTTAGAACTATTTTCATACGGAAGGTTTAATGATAGCTGAATCCTGAAAAATGAATAAAGTATTTGCTGCTTTTGGCTGAGCTGATGGTTGGTATCAGGGTTGTCTTCCAGGAGTGATAGTTACCATTGTCTGGTGGTTATATATAATACCAAAGCTACCATGTGAAATGATGGCACCACCCAAGTCAGTGACAGAGCACATACTACCTGCTGTGGACTTGGCTTTCTTACAACCTTCATAGACTCATTCTAATTACACAAATGTATTAACAGAAATGAGGAAGGATCAAGGACCTTGCTCCTTTCAGGAAACTGATTATGTGAGACGCTCATTTCATCTTAAAGAAGCCTCTTCCCCTAAAACAAAAATATCTCCTTGAGGATCCTAACAATAACTTATGACTGAAAATAGGTGAGGAATTATTTCCAGAAACTTGGGTTTGGTAATTGGTCAAAATTTGTTCATGTGAGCAAGAATGATCTAATCTTATTTTCCACATTCATTACAAAATGGTTCATTAGGTAATCTTATTTATACCATGGGCATCCAAGTCATTCCCTTAGTATTTTTAAATCTTAACTCTCTGGAAAGTAGATTACATCATTACATTTTAGGTATGAAAATCCCATATCATGATTGCCTCCTGGGTAAAAAAAACAAAAAGCAAACAACTCCCCCCTCCCTCCCCTAGCTGCACAGTCACAGTGAACCATGCCAGTTCTTGGATTTATATCAGATGAGATCATGGCTGATGTGATTTCCAGGTATCTTTAGATATTTTCTAAACTCTGAAGATGGTAGACCATTGGTTTCCATCAACTGATGTAATGACTGTTGAACATAATGCATTAAATTCAGGTTTCAGTATCATCAATACAGTTTTACTGACTGCATGTAACCAAGCAGAATTTGAATGACTGTTGCAGCTTAAATAGCATAATGAAACAGGAGAGAGTCTGATGTGCTATAAAATGTGGTCTAGGATGATCTTTTCTTAGTTTCCCATCTCTTTACAAATGGAATTTGCTGTATTTGTCCACACAGACTGGAAAACTCCCCAGGTGTAAAGCTATTTCTTCTGGAAACCTCAGGAGCAATGTTGTTGTTAAAGGAACTATTCACTCTCAAGATCCTGGTTTGTTCTGTTGCAATGGGACACGGTTTTTGGGAATAGGCAAGCAATGCTGGCTCAGATCTTCATTCTCTCTCCAGCACGTTTGCACCACTCTGGCTGCACTGGTGTTACTGTATCCCTGGATGGCACAGCTGCCACCTCTTCTCTTACCACAATATTCGGGCTTGCTGGATGCATTGCCACAGCAGTGCTATGGTTTAGTGACCCCTGATTGCCCCAGCAGCTGCTTGGCCCTTTCCCCAAGATGTTATAAAATTCAGTTCAGCCAGACCTAGTGACTGAGCCTGCAGACTTTTCTATGCCTAGCTGCTTTGTAAAGACAAGGTATTGCCTTCACTGCCAATGGGATAGGAGTAAAACTGGATCTAATTTGAGAAATCTATCTATTTTGGGGTGGTTATATGACTGTTCATGGCCACAGTGTCCAAGCAGCTCACAATCTTAAAGGCATTTAGTAACTTCCCAGCACCTCTCACCATTAGATGAGGAACTGAGGCAGAGAGACTAAGAATAGATTTTTATTTCACCTAGAGGATGACCAAGGTGTAGCTTGTGACCAGTTCTGGCTGACATGTAGGAGTGATTCTGTTACCTGCTCTAGGCATGTCAGATGGAGATGTGCACCTGTTTCCTTATTCCTATAAAGGGGGCACTGACATGCCCAGATGGGGGTTGCAGAATCACTCCTACACTTTAATCAGGTGCCTCAGAGACAGCCGCAACCTGCACTTTGGTCCACTAAGTAACTTGTCCAAGGTTGGCAGCAAGTATACAGGGGAGGGTAAACCCATGTCAGCCAGATGTCAGCCTGGTGCCCAAACCACTAGACCAGACACTCCTCTACCTATTTGTCTGGTGCAGCACTTGATTCTGCATTACCGTTACCTCCACTGTTGACATTGCATCAGTTTTTGACCCAGGAAGCTTGCTAGTCTTATAGTCTCTAAAGCTTGTTGTGCAAATGTTAGATCCTGTGAAACTCTGCAAAGCTAAAATGGGCAGTGTAGCGGGCTGTCAGGTTGCACCAGGCAGTCTTTATTTTCCTGGGCAAATGTGCCTGCAGAACACAACATAAACCATAAAGCTATAAACGTCAGGTACAACAGAAAAGGCCCTGTGGTCTTTTCCCAGACCAGCAAGAGTCCCCTGGCTCACTCCTATCGCCTCTAGTATCACAGTCCTCCTCTCTCCCTCAGCTCTCTTCCCTGGAAGTTTTAACTTCTTCTGGACCAGCCAATTATCCCCATCAGCTGGCCCAGGCTTCCTAGATAGGCCTGCAGTCACTTTTTTTACAGCCTACAACTTGGCTGGAGCCTTTGAAACATGCAGCCTGCTACGAGCCAGTAACAGGTTAAAAGACACATCTTCCTACTCTGGTCCAGGAAATGGGACCTGTGCAGATTCATATAGATCACAGATTAGCTTGTTAAGAAAATCTGAGATGGGGTCTCTGAGAAGGTCTGTGTAACAATTTGATCTGAAATGTGTTGACTACATCCTGCTGTGTTATTCCCAGGCTGTGCCATTTCACCCTCATTAATATTAGAAGCGCAGATAACGCTAAAATAGGGTTAGCTTTTAAAACTCTGAAGGATATTGCTATTTGTTGGATAATCTTGGGTTATCCAACAAAGATGGGTTAAAATCGGAACAGGAAATTTAAAGTGTCTATATGTAATGCAAGAGAGTAAAAGTTAAATCTCAACTAGAATTGTTGAGCTTTCAAGAGCAATTTCACTGATCAGCGTCTGAATTGTCTGTCTAGACTGCAAACTCATTGGGATAGTGACCTCCCCTGCATACTTGTCTGCAAAGTACCTAGCACTCTTTTGCCACTATACAAATAACAAGTAATGATGATTACAATAAGGAGATGCATTTAAGTAGAAAAATACCAAAACTAGAAATAGGTGAAATGCTGATGAATTAATTAGTATGGTGGAGGAAAATGCCCTGAGTATACTGGCTGATCCAACACTTAAATTCTCACTTCAGCATGCAGGAGCAATGAAGAAGGTTAATAGAATGCTGTCATGTATTAAGGAGGTAAGAGATTGAATAAAATTATTTTCTCACTTTGTAAGGCCCTATGGCATTTAGACCATAGCCTGAGTATAGTGTCCAATGTTGGTCACGATTGCTGGAGACAGATGTAGTTAATTGGAGAAAGCACAGCAGAAGGCAAACAAAATGATTAATGGACTAGAGGGGCCTCACACAGTACTTGAGAAAATGATGAAATGGGGATTATTTGGCCTCCAGGAAAGGTGATTAAGAGGTGAACTCACTGAAATATTTAAACTAGCTAAGGGTTATTATCAAATTAAGTTTGAAGATCTATTTGAAGTTGTTTGACAGACCAGAACTAAAGGACACAGGATTAAGTGTGCTATCTTCACAGGTCACCATGGTATACAGGTAGCCAGCATGACGTGACAGTGGCTATGGTTAGAGGGTCGGATGGCAGAGTAGACTATTTTGAAACAAGCTGGAATACCTCACAAAAAAGTTCTCTCCTCAACCTTACTAATACTTTTTTTCTGGAGGGATGGACAAATTGGTGAATATGGGCTGCCTCCATACAGGATTGACTATTTCTTGCCATGAGTAATCTCATATCTATATATTTGGTTCCAACGAAGATTGGCCAACTCCTTTAGCAGGATTTTGTCTTGCTTTTTGTCTCACTTTGGGACCTCTATCGTTCCTATCACTCGAAATTAACAGGCACGTCGCTCTGAGTGCCTCTTAATTTGTAACATTGTAATAGTGTTCTCATGGCCATGATTGTCCAATGAGGTGAGGGAAGCAACATTTATAATAGTGATTCTCAAACTTTTTTGACTCCAGGCACCCTTGATTAGGCTTGAGGCACCCTCTATAACTTTTGTGAACTGAAAATTGAGAAAGATTGATTTTATAAGTTAATGATGCTATCTTTTATTAGACCACCATAGTTCAGGGAGATGGGAGACAGACTTTCAGGCTTCAAGAACCCTTCAAGGCTCTCGGAAATCAAAGAATCATAGAAAGGTTGGGTTTAGAGGGACCTCAGGAGGCCATCTAGTCCAACTCTTGCCCAAGGCAACATCATCCCTATCAAACCATACCAGACAAGTGCTTATCTACTCTATTCCTAAAATGATACAGTCAAGTCTGCCACAAACACCAAGAGCAGTCTAACCTGCCATAGTTGAAGCAGGAGGGTAAGGGCTACCCCACCATTGAAAGGGTTGTTAAAACACACTCAAGCAATCCAAGGAAGAGCACCATGCCCCCTACTACCGAGGAAGGCAGAATCTGTTCCAACAATGGTGACGCGTAGGGGATGTACGGGGGTGCACGTGCACCCCCTGAGAGTGCTGGTGCAGTCCCTGACCAGCTGTGCTCCCTGGTTAGGCAATGGGCAAGGGGGGGCAGGCGGGAGTGCCAGTGCGTCCCTTGAGATTGCCGGCCGGGGAGTGGGAGTGCCGGATGTAGTGCTGTGGCTACTTCCTGATTGGTGAGTTTTGCTGCAGGTGGACCCCCACTCCCCCCACCCCAGTCAGTGAGATTGGCTGCGGTCAAGACTGGTCCTGTGCCCCCCCTGACTAAGGTGGCACCAGTTGACCATGTGATCCAACCTCACTGTGGGGTAAAATTCCTCCCTCATCCCAAATGTGGCAATCGATCTGGCTCTGAGCAGAAGGGTAAGGCCCTCTAACCGTGCACATCTGGGTTTTAATCCCAGCAGGAACATTGGCACACCCCAGTCAAAATGCCCTGCCCTGAATGGAGCCAGCACCCAGCGCTTCTGAGAAAGGCAAAAGAAAAACACCTAACACCTGTAGCAAAATGCAGAGAAAAAATTCCTTCTGCCCCTATGTGGCAATTAGCAAAGCCCAGAAGCATGGGAAAACACAAACATCCTCCACTCTGCTCAGACCTGGACACAGGCGAACTAAGCGGCTGCCCAGGACTTGGGCAGAAAGGGGGCCCAAAAGTGAAAAAAAAAAAGTTACAATTGAAAAAATAAAGTTTTAATATTTTGCATATACAGAACTGGCAATGTTATCGATTGAGAATGAACTATTTTAAGATATTGATACCACCAAAATCTTTTGCAACAAAAAAATCATTATTTCTGGTGAAGGGGGGCCTGATACTAAGAGTTCACCTGGGGCCACCAGGAGCCTAGGTATGGCACTGACTCTGCTCAAAACCTAGGGACAGCATGCATAAATCCACAGATCGCACCCTCTAACTCAGGGGCGGGCAATTATTTTAGGCAGAGGGCCGCTTACTGAGTTTTGGCAAGCCGTTGAGGGCTGCATGATAGGCAGCCAGGGGCAGATAAATATTAATTTTCTAAATTTTTAGGGGCCCTGCGGGCCGGATAGAATGGCCTGGCAGGCCGCATCCGGCCCCCAGGCCGCATTTTGCCCACCCCGCTCTAATTGGATAGCCTGAACTCCCCTTTCTGCATCCCCTCCATAAGCTAAGCTGGTGTTGGAGCTCACCATTCTCCTCCTGCTGAGCCTGGTTCTCCAATACCCTCCTGTCCTGGGCTTCAGCGCTCTGCTCATGCTCCCCCAGCGCTCTGCGTGTGCAGGGACTCCTGGTGGTCCAGCTGCTCTTCACAGCATGCTCCAGGCACAGCTACTCCTAACTCACCCCTAACCAATGCTTAGTCAACCTCTTCTTGAAAACCTCCAATGAAGGAGATTCCCCAACGTCCACAGGCAGTCTGTTCCACTGTCTCGTTGTTCTGCCAGCGAAGTAGGTTCTCCTGATGTCCAAACTAAACCTACTTTGCTGCAGCATCAGGCTATGGGTTGGTGTCCTGCTCTCTGCAGCAACAGAGAAAACGTGTTCTTCCTCTTCTTTATGGCAGCCTTTCAAATAACTTCAGAAGATAGCCCAAGCTAAGAACTCGTTGGTTAATCAATTATGTGAATTAATCTGACCACTAATGAATTTAGTTGAGGTTAAACTAAAGCAGCTCTTCCAACTTATACTTAGCTTGGACTGTGATGGCTTCAAGCCTTCAACAGGTCTGGGGCAGAAGCTAGTCCCCTGTCTTTCACAATTATACAAGTTAGTCCACTAAAAGATATTACTTTGCCTCACAGCTTATCCTTCTCTCGCAGTCTTTAATGCACTTATTGAGGTGGGGTGGTGAATGCAGGAAGCTAACACCAAACACAGCAAAGAGGACCAGGTTAAATTTTTCATGTGGGTAGTGCAAAATACTTAAAGGAAACTTGGAGGTTTTGAAGCAAAGATTTGGACACTCTAGGTAAAATGAGAGATGGTGGTGAAAAGTAATGAATTTCAAATGTATGCCTGGTCATTCATGGGGCTGGGAGCTGTTGAGTAGAATATTTTGATCAATAAAAGGCTCGAGTTTGCCACTGATGGATGGAAGCTGTGGAATCTGCAAGGAGGCAATCCTGACATGAGACTGAAATAAATAGTTCTGGATAGGGAAAATAGGCTGCCTCTGAACACAGAAGGGAAGAGGACACAGTGGCTATTAATAATGAAATATGATGATGTTTCTTAATTAGTAAATGGTAATTGTAGAAATGGATATATAGTGCAATAGATGAACAAAATCTCAAGTGAAAGAAAGTGATCGCAAAATACTATTAAGCTGAAAAGGTATAATGAAGAAAACACAAAATGTGCTAAAATGGAAAGCATGATTGTTCCTTCAAGCAAAAAAAAATGCTATTACCAATCAAGAAAAATCTGGAACCTATTTTTCTCTGAACTAATGCAAGTTTTATACAACACAAGGCTGCCTGAATATTTATTTATTTATTTATTTGTTTGTTTTTTGGCAAAAGCAAGTCTAAAAAGGTATATTAATTTCAAAATTCATATTTGGGCAAATCAGGAAAATCAGTGGTGTATAGAAGTATTTGGAGAGAAATGATATATTCTGTGACAAAGAAATAAAGAATAGGGCTACCTCAGACAAAGGAAGGAAGGGAGGAAGGACAATAGGTAGAAATAGATTTCCGGAATGGAATGGGTAACTAAATGCATATATATATATATATATATATAATATGTGTGTGTGTATTAATTTGGGTGGATAGAGAAGTAAACATAAATGCAGATAAAAAAGAAAAACAAAGTATAACATTCATTGAGATGAACACAGCATTAATTGGGGGGGAAAAACCCGAATACTGGGTATTTTCCCACGGACCTATAGTCCTTCAGAACTCAGTGCCCTCGCACACAGTCGCTGTGATGGGCCCAGCAAGATCACAGCCTAGCCTGCCTTCGACTTTGTTTTCAAAAACACACCAGGTCTGATCAATAAAACACAAGTTGCAGCACAACTAGGATTCAGTGATCACATGACTGGATTTGAAATATTTGTAAGAAAAAGGTAGTAGCACCAAGTATTGCTTTTTCTACAGCCAGACTTTCAGGGAATGCAGAATGAGTGTGAGGTGCATCCAGAATACTCTGGTTGACAGCAAAGATCCTGTGGCGCAGCTGTAAATATTTAAAACAGATAAAGATGATATAATCAAAATTAATTCTATCAAAACCCACTGTATTTCTATGGAAGACATCACGGAGTTAAATATGGTTCTGCTGGGTTATAAAAGCACTGATACTCTGATAAAACTGGTGCAGTCACAAAACCAATCTATTACATGGGGAAAAATGCTAATATTGCTCTTTATGCAATATCAAGTTTTTTTGCACACGATATGCTAATTTTATTAGGCAAGAAATATATATGAAAGGTTATCTGAAGAGCGAGTGAAAAGATTGGGACTATTTACCTTAAAAAGGAGATTAATAATATGGGATATGATAAAAGTATACAAAATAATGAATTCAGTAGAGGAGGTAAACCAGGCATTTCTGTTCACCCTTTCTCCTAATACCACAATTTGGGGAAGCTGAAAGGGGCAAATTCAAAAGTGATGTAAGAATATATGATTTCACTTCAATAAACACAGGCTATTCTGGATGCTGAGAGCTGGGCAGAATACTAAAAAGCCTTTGTGACAGCTAACAGGAATACCCAGTTACAGTAGGAAATATTAAAAAATAAACTCATATTTTAGACATGCTATCAACTCCCATGCTTCAATCAGCCGCTAATTATTGGGGCTAGGCGGACACTTTCTTTGGGAACAGTTATCCCCAAAACGACTTGCATCTGTGTCTGAAGCAGCTGGTTTTGACTGCTATCAGAGACAGGACACTGGACAAGGTGAGCCTCTGCTTTAATCTACCCTGGCAATGCCTATTTTCTAGTTACGTGTGTGACTTTTTGAGGGAGGGAGAGCGTGAGTGAGCGAGCAGAAGACAGCGTAATTCTAAAAGATGGAAGAACAGCATTAGTCACCAATTGATTGCTGCTGAACTCCCCCTGCTTTCGAAGCACTCCAAATACTACGCGTTCAGAATATGTATACCTGCCCACGCACACACACCTACGTACACACACAAGTTTCTCAATAGTAAGCATGCACCTGAGGAATTTGTTCTCTGCGGAAAGGTGATTAGCATGCACGTTCCTACTTCCAGACAAAAGTCTCAGACTTATCTCCTTGTCCAACTCTTTCCAGCTTACTGAATTGTCTTTGCCTAAGTAAACTGGCAAGGGTTCAGGCTGCAGTGAGGAATGGCAGTCGGCTTCTCTTACTGAAATCTTTAGCATCTCAAGCTTTGTCATTTGCCTAGCTAGCATAGTAGTGGGCACTAAATAAATTATTGTAATATGAGTACATATCTGGAGTACTCTAGATACTCCAGACACCACCACCCCCGCCCATGATCGCTGCTACTGCTGTCACTGTTCCCTGCTAAGCCCACCCCATGCAGCCTGCTTACGATGGGCAGGAGCAACTTTGAAGCTTCCCCTGCCCCTGGGACATGGAGAAAGCAGGGGCAGCAGGCAGGGGATGAGGGGAAGAGGAGGGGAGGGAAAGGACAGGATGTGCCTCTAAGCATGGAGGGGACGTGAGGGATTCTTACACGCTTTGGAGATTTTTAAAAAAGTCTCCAGAGGCTCCTACGGTGTGGTCTGTCCCCGCTGGTGGGTGGAGGGAAGCAGCTAGGAGCAGGTGTACATCCATCCCTGCTTCTGCACCCCTGCTTTGCTTTGCCAAACCCTGGACTGATCCTTGTCTGGAGGTCATCTAGTCCAACACCCTGCCCAAACCTTCCTGTACAAGTCCTTGTCTCACCGACTACCAAAACTACACAGTCAACCCTGTCACATAACCACAAGGCATAGCTCCCTAACCTTCTGCGGGTAAAGCAGGGAAACAATTATGGCCAATGTCCTGCTGCTGCAACGGTTGTTAAAATATGCTTGAGAGATCCAAGGAAAAAGACAATGCCCCCCGCTACTAAGGAAGGCAACCCCCATGCCTCCATCTGTCCCAATATGACCATGGGGTAAAACTCTTTCCTGGCCCCAAACGTGGTGATCAGCAGTCAGACCCTACGCAGAGGGACAAGACCCTCTAGCAAAGAACCACCAGGTTTTAGTTCCAGCAGAAGCACTGATGCACCCCAGCCAAAATCCCTAGCATTGGCTGCAGCCAACACCCAATACCTCTTAGAAAGGTGAAAAAGAAAAAGCTTGATACATGCAGCAAGAGGAAGGGAACCAAATTCCTTCATCTCTAGGGCCAGTGTTTTATTTAGAGGACATATACAGGCCCTCTTCTAGCATGCCCTTATGTCTGCTGACTGAGGGCTGCTTACTGAGTTTTGGCAAGCCATCGAAGGCCATCGAAGGCCGCATGACAGGCAGCCAAAAGCAGATAAATACTAATTTTCTAAATTTTTTAGGGGCCCCGTGGGCCGGATAGAATGGCCTGGCGGGCCACTTTCAGCCCACGGGCCACATTTTGCCCACCCCTGCCTTACATTGTATGCTTGCCATACCGCGCCACTTTTGCCCAAGCCACCCGCCTTGTTACTCACGCCTCTGAAGGTGTTTTTGACTGTTTCAGATTATGAACCATGTGTAAATAGGTTGTCCTGGATCATCTCCCATTAGCTGCATAGCAGCAAGCTATATTTTCAGCATGTTCCCATCCTGTGGAGGAGAAAGGGGGTGGCACTCATCACTGGAGCCAAAAAACTGCTTACAGATGAGTTTCTCTCATCCAGGGTGCCACGGCACCCTAAAGTGCCATAAGATTAATTCAAGGGTGCCCTACGGAGACACAATGTTATCACTGTTTAGGTGTGCAAACACGCTTTCCAAGATTGCCATGCTAGTACTTTTAGATGTGCTAACGTGATTCACAAAATAAACCCAGAGATTTCAAATCGGAGTCCACAGTGCTCAACACACTCTGCCCTGGTGCGGTCTTTCTGAGTTCTTTGCAACAGAAAATGGCTCTATTATTTTTCTGTAGTCAAAAATGAACGAAAACTAGACACTGGCATTTTCCCAGGGGAGCCTTGAGTCTTACCGAGCCTAAAGAGTGGACAGCCACTGTTGTAGATCCTCAGATGAATAACCCCTCAAAGTGCAAGGGATCGTATTGTCGTTATCATGTTTCAGGGCAGGGACAATCTCTGGTTTTTGCAACAACTGTTATTCCAATATATTATATATTTCCTGTTGCCCCACAAAACATCCCAAACTAATTCCAGGGGCCTGGGGCCGAGGGAGGCTTCTTGCACGCTGAAGTGTGGCTTTAATAACTGCTCCTCTAACAGGAATGGCTCCAGTCTGTAAATGTAACCCCTGAGAACTGCAGTTATTTTATCCACCCATTTTAGGATTGCAGACATCTTCCAAGGGAAAAAAGAGTTGTCTTAGATTAGCCACTGCAGCTATGCTCCCATCCTCCTTGGAGAGAGACGATGATTTAGCTGTCTCGTCCTTGGGAAATTTATTTAATCCAAAGATTAAACTGGAAGATCCTGATCTCTTCATAGCAAAAGGCCGCTCCTAGCACAGTGCTTTCTCTATGGCAGTGCTCAGCCTTCACTTTCTCTTTCACCTCGAGTAAAAAGAGTTGTAATTGTCCTAATAAACTTGCGTTAGCATCAAAGACAGCAACTGTCACAATATAGTGTTTTGTCTGGATAAAATTTACCCAGGGATGGAGATGGTTTCTAGACTCCTAATTCTGAGACGGGAGTTAATTATTAGCTAAATGAAAACACCGAGGAGACCTGGAGAACAGCTTTCTCTTCGATTTTCCCCAAATTTGTCTTAGTCTTCAAAATAGTTGGTGCCATATGTGGCTTGGTTTTAAAATCATTGTGGGACTTGAAGGAACTCAAGTAGTGGCACCTGAGCTGCTTCATTAGCCTGATTTACCTCCCAGGTCCCCGGCTCCAGCAGTCTGCTAGCCCTGCGTGCGGAGGAACAGCTACAGCTCCCTGCTGCGTTAGCCGAGTCTTTTGTCCTCCCTATCAAAGTGGAAGGCATACTTTTTGCCTGTAAAGTCTAGAAGCCCACACACCGTACCAAACACATCAATAAATAAAACCTACCATGTAAGTAGTTTGTTAAAGAAAACTAGCACTCCGAACAGAGCTCTTCAAATGCTCACTCTGTGTGCTTTAGAGAAGGAAAAAAAAAATCCCTGGGAACACAAGCCAACCCCTGACTTATTCATCACCTTGTAACAAAAAATCAGATCCATCTGCCTGTCTGTCCGCCTGGTTTTATCTATCTGTCTGTCTGTCTTTGCTTTTAAAGATTGTACTGGGCATGGAAACCGAAGTCCAGGGAGTCCTGACTGGGGGCGAGACTCCACTGCAATTGGAAGGGAAAGGTCAAAGCTGGTACCGTCACTGCTTGGAGATTATAGGAAGAGTAGAGACCGACGCATGGAAACTTTATGTCGGTGTCTCAGGAGTCCACTGTGAATGAAGTCGTCGGAGCTCTCACCCACTCTTCCCGGTGATTGCAGGAAATTTCAGGCTGCGACCTTTTGAAAAATGTGCATAAAATATTGTAGCTTGCCTCTTCTCCAAAGGGCATCTGTAGTGCGAGGCGGATAAAGCGGGCCTTGCAATTGGTAGGAAACATGTGGAGCTTTGTGTTTACATTTATTTGTATACAGTCGTTGGGTTTTTTCCCCCCCCTAAATTACTGCCCTCTGAATTCTCTCGGCTGTATGTGCACCGCAGTTAAACTACTTTTCCTGATAAATATGGAAACTTGATGACTTGAAAAAATCCTTCCATGTCAATTCTGCAGTTCATATTCATGCTGAGATTGTATCTAATTTTGAAAATCTTCACACTTGTGCCCTGCCATCATGTGTAATCTTTTATGCATGGCTACCTCCACTGCTGCTGAAGCAGTTGCTATGCGACAGATGAACCTGCTCCGTGGGGCCCTGACATTAGTAAAAGCAAATTGACCACAGGAGCACTAATCTAGCATGAAAAGCAGTTGGTGCCGTGCATTTCCTCGAGAAGGATTACCTAATCAACAAGCAAAACCTCCTTTGAAACGTGAGCTGAATTACCTGGGCTTGGATTTCCCTGTTTCACACCTTTTCGCCACATCAGATCGTCCGAAAGGGTGAAGTGCAGGAGGCACGTCGCTCAAGGGCCAGACCCGCGCCGCCGATCGCATCCCACACCTCCTGCTCTAGCATGTCGACAGATTCATCATCTGGGCCAATACTCAGTAGGAATCCTTTTTTATTTCACTTGATTTTTCCAAGGTGTCTAATGCTGGTTATCGTGACAAATAGAGACGAACTATGGCCAAATAACACTGGAACAGCACCGCTCACATTGCCTATGGACCTTCAGTGTTAATAAAGGGTTCGTTACAAAAGCACAGCGTGCCACAAGTGGAAACCAAGATATGGCACCTTCTTCCCGGAAAGCGCCACAACATGCCACTGCCCGCAAGATGAAAGTCATCCCGTAGGAACTGTGCATTACCAGAAGGACAGGTACCCGTATCATAATTAGCGATTTAACCCTTCAAGAGCCAGGTCATTTTCTTTGGATGAGTCACTCAATGTAAGATTACAGGTACTGGAGAAAATGTGGCATGAAATCTCGACTGACCCGTAGGTTGCAGGCTCTGAGGACAATAAAGGCTGCTAATCTACCCTATTTCCCTGGAGATAGAAAGGTTATTTAATCCTTATCTTTTGTTGCAGATGGGCAGACAAGCTAGAGACAGACAGAGTCAGCATTTCAAAAGGATGACAAGAAGGAGAAGCCTGGGCGTTATGCATTGAAGCTAATGGACGTATGCGATTTGCGTGTTATTTTACAGGTGCAACAGTGGGCCCAAGTTTACTTAACCAGAAGTCACAGAATTTCCCGGGGTGTCCTGTGCAGTGAGACTAATTTGAATACAATGTGCAGGTTTTTGCCTGCCTCCTTCTTTCTGCGGCGGTGCAGCACCCACAGTCCCAGCCAGCATTGCCATTCATTTCAAGATGCAGCATTGCAAGCTAGGACCTTAAGTTTCCATTAATGCCACCGTTAGCTGTCATCCAGAACTCAGCACACTGCACATACTTAAAGCCACTTTTGGACCATCCCGTTACTAAGGCCCTGCTCCTCACCAAATCTCATTTTCACTGATAGCTGACGGGTTTAGTGCCTTTCAGGCGCGCTCAGGATGAGACCCATGGTGCCATCGTTAGGAGACTCAACACCGATGCTCTGAATGGTCTACAAAGGGTCTCAGCAAGGTAAAGGTATGCCTTTTCCCTTCCTGTGAAACCCTAATCTCTCTTCCTTGACTCTCAATATAGAGTCTGAGCTTCCCAACATACCGACATTACAATGGGTCTCGCTGTCTTCTAAAATAATCATTTCGCTTAACTCGTCAAACGTCTTATCTCCAGTGCAGCTTCTGGTTTCTGCTAAGCTCTTGTCAAGGCATACAGTACAAGGGTGACTGACTGTTCATTGTGTGACACATAGGGACTTAGCAGTGCGACTCCCATTAACCTTAATGGGATTCATGCAGCTAGATCCCCACCCTGAATATTTAACCTCCACTGTCTCTGTCTCTCCCAGTCAGGATAAATTGCCTTGATGAGTGAAATAAATAAAAACAAACACACTCTGACTTTAATGTACTGTTTATACATATGCAGGTTCAATAGTCTCTCAAACTGGCCTCAGACAAATCCTGTGTTATTCCACCTGTGACCGACTGCTATACAATGTACCTTGCCACAATAGTAATTCATTCTGCAAACATCTCCCTGCCTGTATGGAGGTCTTGGTACCAGTCAAGCTTTTAAATGTTGTATTAATAGCTTTTTGTGCACTGCCAAATGCAAGGTCACAGAATTTATTATTTATTCTCTATCCTGTATGTCTTAAGTGGCCTTCACTCAGACCATCTTGCCTGCGTGTGTTATCAGTTCTCACAACCTAATTGGGTTGTGTCAGTACATGAATGGGAGACCAGTCAGTATTTGGCTGGGAGAGCAAGTGCTGAATCAATGCTCTAGCATGTCATTAAGAGGGTGGCTTTGGTGGTGATGCCATTTTTCATGACAAGTTAAACCAAGTTGAACTTGTGGTTGCTAAAGTTCCCGCAGCACGTTTTGAAAAATTAAGGGTGTTAACAATGATGCCTTGGCTGAATTGTGATTAAGTTAATGATCTGTCTTCTACAGTTTCAAATGAATGGGATGCTCTTCAGATCCTATTCTGTCTGAGTTTGCTTTGCTCTGAAGCATGTCCTGCATATACAGCACATATTTGTTGAAAGCGTTACATTCCTTTGAGGTGAAATATAATTTGTAAATGTGCAATAGTATCATTTTACTTGAATATGTAAAAAATGTTCAGTGATCCATCAGCCTAAAGATACTGTTACAGTAATATATTCATATAGTATTAAACAGAATTCAAAGACAGTTTTGCCACTGACTGCTTTGGGGCTGCCTGGTACTTGTATTGTATTACATTCACTCTAATATAACAAATTGTTTATAAAAGTATTAGCACAACGCCCGTCATGAATGATGGGGGGGATGGCAACAGAAAACTGCATCTGGCCCTGCTCCCTCCCCCACTGCTCCGGGTGCAGCCCCGCTCCGCCCCCCCGCCCCGCCACCACTCTAGGTTGTGCCCCGCTCCCCCTGCCACTCTGGATTCAGCCCCACTCCGCCCCCTGATCCCTGCCACTCCACGCAAAGGGGACATGGCTGCACGGGGGGGTGGGGGTGGCGCGCGGCCGCAAGGCATGGTGTGGGGAGCAGTCACGGTGCAGGGAGTTCTCTCTGGCTGTGTGGTGTGGGGAGTAGCCTGGGGTATGGCACAGGGTGCGCAGGGAGCATGGTGCACAGCTGTGATTCAGCCCCACTCCGCCCCCTGATCCCTGCCACTCCACGCAAAGGGGACATGGCTGCACGGGGGGGTGGGGGTGGCGCGCGGCCGCAAGGCATGGTGTGGGGAGCAGTCACGGTGCAGGGAGTTCTCTCTGGCTGTGTGGTGTGGGGAGTAGCCTGGGGTATGGCACAGGGTGCGCAGGGAGCATGGTGCACAGCTGTGCATGGAGGGGCATTGGGGCGTGGTGCAGGGAGTAACCACGGCAGGGGGGAGTGCCCGCTGGCTGCAGCCATGTGGAGTAGGGAGTGGCCCTGGGGTGTGGCACAGGGCTCACAGTGGGGCATGCAACCATGGGGCGTGGTGTGGGGAGTGGCCACGGTGCAGGAGCGTGGGGAAAGCCCACTGGCTGTGGCCATGTGGCGCAGGCAGCAGCCCCAGGCCATGGTGCACGTCTGCAGGGTGTGGCACAGGAAGCGGCTACAGCACCGGCAGTGCCCATTGGCACAAGCAGCAGCCTCAGGGTGTGACGTGGAGCATGCAGGGGGGCGTGGCTCATGGGCATGCAGGATGGTGTTGCATGGCTGCAGGGCATGGCTTGGGGAGCAGCCATGGCGCAGGGAGCACCCACTGACTGTTGCTGCGTGGCACGGGGCCACAGCTGGCAGGTGCTCCACACATGGGGGGGCATGCTGTACAGCTGTGTGGGGGACGTGGCTTCCTGCTGTGTTGGGGGTCATGGCACACGGTCACAGAGTGCAACAGGAAGTGGGTATGAGAGGCATGCCCCGCCCCATGGATGCATGCTGCAGCCAGTAAGCACTGCCCGTGCCCCCACACCCGCTCCCTGTGGAACCCTGCTACTGTGCGCCACACCCCTCCCCACATGTCCCATGCCACACACCCCCATGCACCTTGTGCTGCCAGCAGGAGCTTCCGCCGGGGGGGGGAGGGGGCGGGCATGGTGCACAGCCACAGGGTACCACGTGGAGAGCAGTCATGGGGGGTATGCCCTGCCCTGCAGCCATGTTCTGCAGCCAATGGGTGCTGCCCATGCCCCCCTGCTCACTCCCTGCGTGGCACCCTGCAGCCACACACCATGCCTCCCCTCATACACACCACTTGCCTCAACCCCCTACACGGCCGCACGCCCTATGCCACAGTCCAGGCTGCTCCCCATGCTGTGCTCCGCAATGGGGAGCACAGCCTGGCCCCGACCACCTCCACCCCCACCTCCGCCTGTATGTGCCTCTGTCTGTTAAGACTCTGGGCAGCACATGCACAGTTGGCCCGGAGCATTACGGACAGACAGACACACCACCGGATGTGCTACAGCTTCTTTTTTATTAGGATTCTTCCAGACCACCTTTATAGTTCCTAGTATATATGGCATGAGATGATGATGGTTGATAATTATTACACCTGGGAGAACTATTTATGAGCCCTACTTAATGTGCTAATGTACTAGGCACGGTACAGTCACAGGACACAAAGATGTTCCCTATTCCAAAGGAGCTTCCAGTCTGAGCATAAGACAGAAATAAAGTCAGGAGGATATGAGAAAACACTGTCAACATGATAGGCACCAGTCTCTACAAGTCAGCAGCCTTATTGTTAGTAGTCATTAGTACTAATAGCAATGACTAGTATTTATCATTTCCTAAAGTACAGCTTCCCTCATTTTAAATATTAATGCACAGCTGCAAACATATTTCAGGCGCATAGAGCATTTATACACGTGCTCCAGGAGGCTAGGGGGGAGAACACTTTAATTAGAGCGGCTCTGAAAGCCCTAGTTTTGCCGTGTTAAGCAAGTGTAGGCACACCACGGGTGTTGCTACAGGGCTCCAGACTTTAGAGGCTTCCCAGTGCCCGTACCCGCTGCCCTCTCCTCCCTTTCCATGTTCTCACCTGCCATATATTGATATAAACTCAGTAGAGGAGGCTGCCTGGAGGGTCTTCTTTGTCGTGTCTCCAGTCCACCTTTTCTATATGATCTGCTCCCAGTATTCTGCACAGGCCACTGCTTTTGGTGTTGGTGTTGCCAAATCTTGTGGGATGCTACGGGGCATCTCAGGAGATGATCCATGGTTTGCTTCTTCTGACAAACACATTGGTCAGCTGCGTACAGGCCCCATGATTTCAAAGTTGCATCTGCTGAGACCCAATCTTCATCTGTTCAGGCTCTGCCACGTGTGCCATTTGTAATTGGAGCCAGATGCTAACTCCTCACTGGGAGTAATCTTTGCCGGCTCCATTCAACAGCTTTGTTGCCTGGTTTCTCCCATTCTTTTTGCCAGAAGGTAGTCCTGGCTGATTCCAGTGATGTGGGCAATCGTATGGTAGAGGACAAAAAGCTATTTCTCGATGAGAGATGATGGTGCACTGGTTGATGTTCATGTGGGTGGGGACCGTCTGACTCTTGTACCTGCCAGTCAATGTCACCTGCTACTTTCCTCCTGATGTAAGAGGGCTCTATGCCAGATCCTGCATATAGGCAGGGAACAGGGGTAGGTTTTAGACAGCCTGTTATAATTCTGCATGTATCAAACACCAACCAGCCTGGGGGTAAAGCATGCTTAAAGGAATGGACCCGTGTCTACACCACAGCTCCCCGGCCCCATCCCACTTTTAGTTTAGCTGGGCCTTCTAGCTTGGGGCCCACTATTCAGGGCCCCTGGCTCCTGGCTTCAGCTTGGTCAAGCTCCATGATTCCTGGGTCCCAAAATGTGTGATATTCACCACATTGCCTGTTCATAGTCCCAAATCATGCCCCACCCCCTCCCTCCCAGTCTTTATGCTCTGCCTGCTTGACTAAGCTTTGATTTTGGAGTGCCCCCAGTCACCTCCTTTCTGTGGCCTCCACGTTTCTTTCAGCCACAACCCAATCCTCCAGGGAACAGCAAATGCAAATCACCCAAAATGCCAACACCCATCCCTGGGCACAGCAATGTCCCACCAGGGTTTACCTCCCCCTTGTGTGGCACGCTCCACACAGCAAGAAAACAAAACAGAAGAGTGCACAGAGCACTAATCTCACTTCCCGTGCAAGTCTGCAGCTTCTCTTCACTCAGACTTTCTTCTAATTCCCCCCTGCCGCGCTCTGTGCTTCTGTCCTTGTGCCTCCCTGGGCGGGTTTTGTCCTCGGCAGCTCCCCCAGCCAGACTGCCTCTCTCTGGGCTAAGGCTGGAGCTTATGCAGCAGGCTCTGCATCACCTGACCCTTCACTTCTGCCTCCTGGGTCATCAGGCTCTGTCTGCACCTGGACTCGGTTTCACATCCCCAGCCTGGGCGCAGACCGTGGCAGCACCCTGAGACCCACCAACTCAGACCACGTGGTAAGGTAACGGGAAGGACTGTGCATGTGTACAGGGATAGAGATGGAGGTGAAGATGAGGAAAAAGTGGGGAAGGGGGAAGGTAGCAGTGAGAGCAAACCCTAAACCACCCAGTTTTTCTAGTAATGGGGTCAGGACCCCGTTATAGCAAGTAAGTTTATTTTAGTCTCCTTGCCTAAAATGAGTCTCCCATTCCTGTAGCCAGGCTAGCAGCCTTTCTCTGCACCTGTTCCAAATTGAACTGATCTTTCTTGAAAACTGGAGACCAAAATTGTTCAGAGTATTTCAGATGAGGTCTCAGCAATGCCTTGTACAATTGCATTAATATGTCCCAACATCAACTGGAAATTAGGGCATTTATACACACAGTTTTTGGTCCCGCAAGCAGCCGGAGATCCACCGCTTCAGAGCAGACTCAATTAATTGAATCTGCTCTGCATGCGAGCTAAGGCACACGACGCTGCCCCGCATGCAGTTGAATAAGCGGCAAAATGCACGTCAGCGCACAGAAAATGGTGGCGGTGCACTTTTGAACTAAAGCACCTCCAATGTGTTTCAATTCAAAAGCGCACTGCCGCCATTTTCTCAGCGCTGTTGTGCATTTCGGCACTTACACAACTGTAAGCATTGCAGCGCCGGGCACTTGTCAAAGCACTCAGTGTTGCGGCGCTTGCATGTGTAAAAATGCCCACTCCAAGGATGGCATATGGGGCCCTGCTTCCATCTTCTAGTTAATTTAATATCTCCTATTGTTCATCTGTGGCTGTTTTCTATCCTAACCACCGCTTACAATTTGGAGCTGTGATAAAGATGATCATTAAGCAGGGCAACGTTCCAATCCTCATGGGCTACAATTAGATTTTGGGTGCCACGTGGGTGGATTGTATCAGACAAATATTGTAATCCTTGATTTATTTCTTAACAATCACTACATCCTATATCTATAAATAAAATTCGTCTCAAAACCTGACAGATTTGCAAGACAAAGTTGTTAAAAAACAAACTTAAATTAAGAGGCTCCTGCTGGATTGTCATAATAACAGGGCCCCAAATTTAGCTTTCAACACAGCTCCCAGGGCTTGATTCTGTGCCCATTGAACGTAATGGTAAGGAGCCCACTGACTGTAACGGGGCAGGAGCAGGCGCATCGTGACGGCAATGGGAGTTGCATGTTTATATATGAGGGCAGAACTCTCCCCAGGGCACTCGCTCTGAAAATAGCAACTCTCCTCAAGTCTAAAGATTAGCATCACTTGTAAATTCCTTTACCAACACTCCTAATGGTTGCTTAAGTTAAATAGTTTCTGCTCTGATCCCACTGTGAAAAATAAATCGAAAGCTTCAGAATGCAGCTAAAGCTGATGCAATTTCAGGGGTTTTTTTTTAACACAAAGAGAAGAATGACTAGAAATGCCATGTTTATTTTGACAATAAAATATTTGCCTTTTCAGCATTTGTGACCTTCTCTCTCACATTTCGTTGAATCTGAAAGATAAGTCACTCTCTCTTAGCATACAGCACATCAGGAACCAAAGAGGAGGGCAAGAGTGGAAAGGCACAAACACTGAAATGGGAATCGGCAGGGAGAAGGGGGGGGATAAAAAATTGAAACCCTAAACTTGTCCGTTTCATGTGAAGAAAACTAATTATAAAATCAGAATGCATTACCATAATTGTTTATATCTGTGTTTTAAGGAATTTGCTGTCTTCTGAATCTAATAAACAAAGCAACTGAAGCTTGACTGCTACAACAGTTTTTAATCTGTTTGGAAATTAGTCCAAACAATGAAGAAATGCTTTCCAGTACTACATGAAAATGATACAGTAAGGAAAGAAAATGGAAGGGAAAGGGAAACCTTTTTAAAAGCCCTTAATTATTATAGTGAATAATTAGTGGTCAGATTGCGCCTGGGTGGTTTGAGGTGCTTGGTGGGATACAAGGCCATGAGAAGCCCTCCCCATACTTGTGTGATCTACATAAGTACCAGGAAGAAGGCTAGGTGCTGCTTCACCAGAGACCCGTGTCACTTGTGTACGTGAGCTAGGAGCATCGTTTGACCGCACAACCAGCAGTAAGCTGCAACCCATGAAGGGATCTGTCCTCTCTGCGCTTGAGAGCTCCCTGTTCGGCCTCACAGAGGTGGAGTGGCTCTACCCCACCCTTTGCATGCCCTGTATCTAAAGGATGCAGTCTTAACTCCCAGAATGTGAGATGAATTTTGAATATCTTCATCTCTTTCTGTTGATATCGCGCTCAACCCTGCAGTGTCTGAGCATCTGACTGTCCCTCTCTGTAGTGGGCAAATATTTGTATAGCCATGCCCTCACTGAGACATAACTGTCTTAGGTGCTATCACACAGGAATCTCCCGCTGTGGGTGATCAGGCCTTTTTCCTTAAAACCAACAGGTTTTCTGCAGGATGCCATAGTATTCATTGCCTGGGAGATAAATTTAGCAGCCAACTCCAGTTATACTAATAAAGGCAACTGGATGGTTCAGAGGAATGGCAAAGCGTTATGAAGCCTTCATATCCAGTTCAGGCCAATCATAGATATGTACAGAAGTGATTTTTTTTGCATGATGAGGCCCCCAAAAATGCTCTGTAGCTGTAACACAACAAACGTTCACAGCTGCAGAGCACTTTTAAAATGGCCAATCGTGAGAAAACGTAACCCACATCTGATGTAGTATCAGACAGGGAGCTCTAAGACAGAGCGCCTTAAGGAACCTGTGTACAGGCTCCCTTTAAGGGTTAATTTTGTGTGATTCTGCCCGCATCCCATGCAGCTTTGCAGAGCTGTCACAGACAGAAAACCTCTGTCTCCTCCTTGCACAGCTGGCAAGGGAGCCCCCCCCAGCTCTTGGATCTGGCCCGGCTAGCCCTGCTGGGGTCTTGGGGGGAGCCAGGCCAGGCCTGAGATAGCGGGGCTCCCTTCTCCCCACCCTTCATGTGAGCATCTTGACATCAGCAGAGGCTCCTGTGCCTGAACCTGGGGCAGGGGGAAGGCAGCCTCCCCTGCACTGTGCAGGCCCAGCTCAGCTTTCCCCAATCTCCCAGCAAGGGTAGTGGAGGGGGCGCATAGCAGGGGGGCTCCATCCTTCCCGCCTCTTTAGTCATTGCTAACAGTTGCCAGCTGGTGAAGAGGGCAGGGCTGGGTCCGTGCAGGCAGCCCACCCATCCAACAGGCGAACACCTGTTGGGTTCAGTGATGCTCTAACTCATGGTGCTTTGTGTAAAGCGCCATAGTTAGGGCACTTCCCTGACAGGCTGCCTGCACTTCTGTACACACCCATAGTTTAAAGATCATAGCAGAGAATTTCAAAGGCACAAAGGTTCACTAAGCTCGTGACTCAACTACCATTGATGCCTTTGAAAATCACCCCCATTATCTTGGCTGGCTGTTTGACCTGATTAGGGGTCTCAATTTGCTGCCTGGTGACTAGGAATCCACGTTACCTGATCTTGTGCTCGAGCCCAGCAGAGGCCATGGTTCAGATGGGAAGGAAAAGCGAACTGTGCTTTCCCTCCACAGGTGCTCTGTTTGAATCAGGCTGAGATATGTCGATGTGGGCACGATGCTGGTAATACTGCCTTCATTACCACTGTTCTGTGAATTCAAACAAGGCCTTGGCCCCAGTACAGCACAGCACTTACTCAAATCCTGAGCTGGTGAGCAGTCCCGTTGACTCAGTGGCATATCTTGCGTGCTATAGACTAAGTGGTGACTCAGCTGAGGGGCTAGGGTCCCATGGCTTTCAGTCCAGCACCTTTCACCAGCACTTAGTAACCACTACTTTTTTCACGAATGAAGCAGCCAATAGCAGTGAGTTTGAATACTGTAAAGGTTCCAAAGTGTGTCAAGGAAGCTAATGAACAGAAGCTGCATCTTTGACTCAAATAGAAACAAAATCATCTCACATTTGTTCAGTGGAAGCCAGTGAAATTATTTATTTTTAATCAAGACTTGGCCATTATAGATATTCTGCAAGGAAGAAATACCGTGCACCCAAGCCTCCATGCAGAATGAACATGAGAAACAGTGCGGTCAGTTTGAAGTGCTAAGGAAGCAGAGTACTGAAAGGAAAGGTCAGCTGCCTATCCGCCAGGCATCACAGAGCATGGCGAGTCTCTCTCACCTCAGCCAATGCAAAGTCCTCTCTCTCTCTCTTTGAGGATGAAGGCAATATCTGCAGCTTGCTATAAGAAATGATGTTTGCTAGAGCACATTGTGCTTCTGATCTAGTTTGTCGCTCCCTCACACCTCTGAAAATTTCTGCTCTGGGAGATGGGTGTTATATGGCTCTGGGAAATCTATGGTGGTTTGTCTTCTTGGTGGCCTTCGTGTTGCAAGTAAAGTTGTTTAAGGGTTTCAAAATTTGAAAACAAAGCTCAGTAGAGGATACTTTCTTCCATTTAAAAAAAGAAAACACTCCAAAATCATGCAGCACCACGCGCCTCTCGGGAAGAGATCAAATTGGAGCAGTACGCTCAGCTAAGATGCTTTCCTGAGGAGACTTTCAGAGCTGCGATGCCACAAGCTTCTGGACTCTGATTTCCTTTCTGAAAGCACGAAGGCATAAACCCTGTAAGGCAGGAATCCCATCTTACTATCCAAACATTGTGCACATTAGATTAGTCATAGACTAATGGCAGCACATTGCAAACACCCAGTAATAAACCTTGAAAGGATTTCATAAATGTCTGCGTGAGTTGGGGAAGGGAACAGTTTAAAGACCAGGCTAATTATATTCTCAGTTATAGCGATATTATTCCAGTGAGTTACTCTAAGCAGTATACATGGGAGAAGAGTTTGTCCCCTACTACTGATATTCCAGCTGCTCCCGCTGCCATTGTGTACTTTATTTTCTTTCCATGTGTGTGAACAAGCATTTCCAGTCTAAGCCCGTTTACGTGGGGATCGCCACGACCCTGCACGTCTCATCTGGAAATATACAAATTAATCGATCGATGTAGGATGTGAAAAGAAATGGGAATGCCTATTGGTGGCTTATTTTATTTGGTTTAACACTTGCAATGATTTTGCAGACACTGCTGTTCCTTAAAGACATTCTGATTACAAGGCGTTCTTACTGAGCATGCTCGGTACAGGCCAAGTGCTGTACACCGCTGTGTATAACATGTAGGCTAATGAGGCAAGCTTCGACATGCTCTCAGCCTGCAATCCTTGGAGAGGTATTGGCTCCAGCTTGGTGAGTTCATGATACGGTGAACATCCAAAGCGTGATGGGAAAGATTTCACTCCTAAATCTCCCACATCTCCTAGGCTTCACTCAGACCCTTCCTCCAGTTTGAGCATAGTTTGCTTGCTGGAATTGCATCTTGTGCGTGGCTAGTGCAAACACCCGGGTCTGTACATATACACATATATTTGGTGAAGAAGGCGACTCTTTTGTCTCATCCTCTGATCATTCGGATTATGTTCATGTATGCTGCTGGTTATCAAAGGGTTCGAAGTGCTAAAGATTTTTTTACATTTCAATCATGTTTATACTTCAGCTTTCTTCCCCCCGTTTTCTTTTATACGTCTTCCTATGCCTGCAAATGCCCAGCAAAAGCTGTGGAGTATATCCTTCTGGGTCCCAATTAAGATTCTGAACTGCTGTTCTCTGTATGATAACAACCTGAAGTGCTGACAACACGCTACCTGTCAACAGGCAAATGAAGGCCAACCATCTGTTCTACTATAAATTGTCTCCATTACTCTCAACTTGAAAATCCGCTTTAAAGACTCTCTAATTATCTAGTAACCTGAGCCAAATGATGCAATGTTATTTTAACTAGAATCGTCATTGTGTACAAGAAAAATAAACATAAAAAGCTCTGAACAAAGAAAGGGTTTTGAAAAGCTGTTTTATATCTGATTTTTATGTATACAGCTCTGATGTGCATGCTGAAGCAGCTTAGAATCGCAGGAGCAAAGTATCAGCTTGCTGCTGGTTGAAATCCTGAATTTCAATTGATAGAGAGCTGGCTAAACATTTCTGCTCAGGAGTCTTTTGTCTAGAAACACTGTAATTACAGACTTCCTGGAAATAACTAGCGCTGCAGAAAAACGGATACCCAACGTGCCCAAGCACAATACCCAGTTTGCCCACCAAGACCCGGGGAAGGGGTCATTCTCTACGAAATAGCCGTGGCTGCTATTCTGGAGCGTGAGTTGGATGGCCCATTAGCGTTGCTGCAAGAAGTTCTCAGGAAAAGGAAAAGGGCCTGGACTGCTCTTTGGAAGGAGGTGTGGGTTTGCTTGCATTTCACTCTGGGACCAGTAGGCTCAGAGGTTAAAGTAAGTCAAAGCAATGGAAACATAAAAGACACAACTCCATCCTGTCTTCACCTCCTTAAAATCCCTTGTTTCCCAGTCTCTATTTGAGCTGTTCCCATCCACTCCCTTCTTGCCCAGTGTCTCCCTTCATGCTGTGCTATAGGCTCACAGCTGCCTGCTGCCTAGTATACATGGATCCCTCCCCTTTCCTCCAAAACACTTATGAGAACCTATTGTTTCATCAAGTATTCCAGATGCACAGATCACCTGCTGCTTTGTACTATATTTCCCCTCTTCCCTATTATCTGCGCTGAGCAGGGACTTGTTACCTCTTGGAACCTGCTCGCTCGCTCTGCATTGCCACCTATGTTTTGACACTATAGGCGCAGACAGAAGTGCAGCTCCCCACTGTAACTCAAGGCACTTTGCATAGCTGCGTCGTCCCAGCCCCACTCCTAGCATGCGCAGACAGATGTTAATGACGGCACTCCATTTTGGAGTGTTTTCATCTGAACCCTCATTCAGATTGTCACAAGATCGGGCCCTTTGAAAGCGCTCTGCAGCCATGCGCTTGTGTTTGGTCACAGCTGTAAAGAGTTTTCAGGGCCAGTTTAGGTGAAGATTGTCACTTCTGTCTGTGCCTTACATGAACAATAACAACAAAATGAAAAGCTTAATTCTACTAACACTATTAATCTATGACCTGAATCCACAACAACAAGGAAGTTGTGACTTTGGGTCAGATTCTCCATGGGCCAATGCCTTGTTCAATCACTTACCCTTGTGCAAAAAGTATTAAAAATGCTAATGAATCAGGATTTGCACAGGTGTAAATAAGCACACAGGATGGAAGTCAGTGCTAAATATCCTGCTTTACTGCTGTCAGTAGAAAATCTTTAGCCTAGCAAACAGGCCAAGCCGGGGGAGTATACACAGGAGGGCTCCTCCACCGAACAGTGGGTCACTGGTCTCTGAACAGAAGAAATTCATCCCACAAATCTAAGGCTTACAGTCATTTGAATGCCAGATGAGTCCACACGTATGTGACAGCCCTCAG
>NW_005842139.1:1463034-1470499 GCF_000455745.1 Alligator sinensis
CTCAAGTGGGGAACTCCAGACCTGAAAGCAACAGTCCTTGTAGCTTGAGCTGAAGAGGCAGCCTCTCCAGCTGAGAGCTGTAATAGGTCTATATCCTCTGTGGATTGAACTTGGAGGGGGCTGGATAACACAATGGGTCACACGTGCACACACGCAGTGGAAGAAACAGTCTCAGGCTGAAGAACAGGTGGTGTGTAAATCGCATCCTCAGTATTGTGAGATCCAGGTGCCTCAGCCCAGGGGAGGAATACAATTTGAATAGGTCTTGGTGCCCATAATCTTTTTATACAGATGCTTTGCACTTCTCAAGGATCCTTCATCTAGGATCTCAAACAGTACCTCGGATATTAACTCAGCATCGCACCTGCACAGTTGGGGAGGGCAGTATTATAATAATTTCCATTTTATACCTGGGAAGCTGAGGCACAGAGAAACGGAGTAACAATCCCAGTTTCTCCCAGTACACTTGTGGCAGAATTAGAAGCAGAACCCAGACTCCTGGCTTGGTACCTTAAACACAAAACCTCCTTCCCATTCGTTTTATCTGTAACTATACAAGTTTAGCTAAACTGATGTGTTTGAATTCAGAGGCCAGGTACAGACATCACACATTTACCAGTATAAGTGACTGGAAACTGGTCTATACCTGTAACAAAAGAGATGTTTGACATACATCAACTGGTCTAAAAAAGGCAGAACCTGGTCTAAGATTTGCTCCCCCACCCCAACCGCCCCCCGGCCGACAAATGTGCGTGCTTTAAATTACACCACTTACAGAAAATTGCATAATTTAGATCAATTCCACCTCAGGCTTTTTGAATGTCTGTACCTAGCCAAATGAAACCTAGTCTTCACTGAAGTTCCTAGTAAAATTTCACTGATTTCAATAGGACCAGGATTCAACCCAAAGATTTTCAATGAGGGACTCATCACACCGCTGCTTTAATCCTGCCATGAGATCACCAGCTGATATAAGTAGATCAAGGAAAGTCTGACCATTAAAGTAAACAGAGTTTCCACCAACTGAAGATCTCCATACGCTTTCAGGACCAGCATTAGAAGCAAGTGGTAAATCATGACTACAAAAAAGGCAAAGCGCAAAAGCAAAACATGATAAAATGCAAGAGCACTATGCAAATATTTTAATTATGACATAACTAGTCATGTGCATGATGCTTTACAGATAGAGCACAGGTGGGGCTTTTAAAAGCACCTGAATGATTAGGAGCACAAAATTGCATCTAATACATTTAACATTTAGGGCTCAATGCTTACTCCCGAGTTCAACATGCATTGCAATCAATCTGATAACTCACTGTACTCAGCACTGCATTTAACAGCGAGTTTTCATGGGTCTGGGCCACCAGCTAGAATGTGACATGGGAAATTAAATGTTAGGGAGTTACTGAGCAGCTCAAGGTACTAGATCAGACGGTTAGTTCACTTACTGAGAACGGTCTTCAGATTTTCTTGGTTTGAAAGAGGAAGGTAAGAATTTGAAGGCTCTTAGGAATGTTTGTAAGGCACTCGAAGAACCAGGTGAGGCTTTTATATGATCAATCAGGGAGGTCTGAGTAACTCCTGCAATATTTGTACATGTGGCAGAGTGTGCTGCCCCTTTGAGAAACAATGCGGTATTGCCAGCCAAAGCAAGCCTGGGTTCAATCAGGGAGTCTTGCCTGCTGTCTGGGCTGCATGAACAGAGAAAGCAAAATGAAGGTGAGAAGTTTTGCTGGGCTCGGCTTTTTAGCTGTATGTTTGGTTGCTGTGCTTCACAGCTTGGAGGGAAGAGCTTTATGAGTTTCTCTTCCCCAACTTGCTGCTTAAGGGAAACATTTTCTTCCTAGACCAGTGGTTTTCCACCTGTGGTCCATGAACCCCTGGGAGGGGGGTCTGCAGACTATGTCTAAAGGGTTCAGAAAAGATGACTATTCATAGATGCTAGGGTTGGAAGGGACCTCAGTAGATCATCGAGTGCGACCCCCTGCCCTCGGCAGGAAAGAGCGCTGGGGTCAGATGACCCCAGTCAGATGCCTATCCAGCCTTCTCTTAAAGACCCCCAAGGTAGGAGAGAGCACCACCTCCCTTGGACGCCCATTCCAGATTCTGGCCACCCTCACTGTGAAGAAGTTCTTCAAGATGTCTAACCTAAATCAGCTCTCCATTGATTTGTGGCCATTGTTTCTAGTTACTCCAAGGGGTGCCCTGGGAAATAGAGCACACAAGAAATTTGTCACTGGTAAGGAAGTGACTATGATCAACCAAAAGTATGTGAATACCCACGCTTACAATTCCAAGATGTCTGCAACTCCATTTGAATTTTCCAAAGGGGTCCGCACATCCATTCAAAAATTTTTAGGGGTCTGCAAATGAAAAAAGATTGAAAACCACTGTCCTAGACCATTAAATGAATTATGAGTTCTTCTGCCTGGATTGGCTGAGAAGCTTTCTGAAAGGTCCCTGTGTATTTTTATTCAGTTTGGCTTGCGCACTGGCATTCCCTGGGATCCTGCAGCCTAGACTGTGATCGGTCCCATTCATGTTGGGGTTTTTTTCTATTTTACAATAGCAACATTGTCTTAACTGCTTCTAACCATTGTGGGTGCTATTTGCACCCACAATGGTCCTCTCCTTGTCTTTCCAAACAACCAGCGAAGTGGATGCTCCCTGGGAGGTTCTTTTTCAAATGAACTGTGGTGTCATCGGCAGACAAGGTTCCTTGGGTGAATTTGATATCTTTTATTAGACCAACCCAAATAGTTGGAGAATATTTATTAAACAAGCTTTCAGGTTTCATCTACACTTGTGTGATCTAGGGAGAGAAAGGAAGTTGTGCAAGCTAATAGGCTTTCTTTTTAACCTGAAACAGAACTTGGACTTGCTGAATTTTCTTAATGACCTTGCCTCAAATTTTGACTGAATTGAGACCAAGTCTGGAGGAAATTTGGGCCTTGCTCTGAGAGATCCTTGCCTGGGTTTTGACCAAAGGTCATTTTTGGTAGATAGTGGTAAATAGATAATAATCAGTCTCATTTCTCACGGCCTCAGCCCAAACCCAGGCAAATTTAGTGGGGTAGTGGAGTCTACACTAAAATTTGCAGTCCGACACTTCACCATTTTGGTTTAATTCGAGTCTATATTCAGTACTTTTTGTCTTTGGCCATTGGTCATTTAGATCTATGGGTTTCTGTCACCTAGAAGCTCCAGAGTTATGAATCTAAACACACCAAGAAAGAAAAAAAGGTTTGAAAGATCTGCCCACAGTCTCATGAGCTGTGATAATATCTAGTTGGGACATATTCTTTAAGGACTTCCTGAAACATTCCTGCTATTACCTTCAAAATAAACATGTCACAGGTGCATCCCATCAAGTTCTCAGATGCCGTTTGTATAAATACCTGTTACTAGATCTAATGTACAATATGGAGAAAAATGTAGATTCAGCTACATGACAGGTATTTCAGCGTATCACATAATTAGCTTTGTTTGGTTATTTTAATTTTGTTTCTATTGGCAAGATGCAGTATGAAATATCTGCTAATTAGATAGGAAGTTCCCCTGAAGACATCTATCAACTGTTTCTATTAATACAGGCAACTGAGAGTAGGTAGGAAGACAAAACATTCAGAAACAACTTTTAGTTAATTAAATTGAGGTATAGATGTAAAAAAAACAAACCCTATTTTTCCCCATCAACAAATGCTCTATCATATCTTCTAGACAACCATTTTAAAGTTTTTTTTCAGACTTCCCAACAGAGTGAAGGATAAACTGACAGCCTGGCATGGTACAATCATTTGAATCCCCATCTACTTTATTGGACAGGTGTATCAAGCATAAAAATACAATATGCTGCCAAGAGGTCTAGTCTCAACGTAAAAAGTCCAATCAATTGAAGATACAACCAACAGGAGGGGGAATAGAAATGAACCAGCCCCACAGCTATAGGGGTTCAAGTAGCACATGATGTGCATCTAGGAGATATATGTCCTAGGAGAGAATACATGCTCCCAGACCTTGTTTGACTGTGATAATAGAGTAAGATTATCCTCCACTGAGTTTTAGTACTCCTAGAATAGGAGATTACGAACCATACTGTACAACTTCTAAAACACAGTGCATTTCAACTCCTCCGACAGGAAAAGGTGGATCTTGTACAGGCTAGGAGGCAGCACATGTTGCTGGCTGCTGCTGCTGCGGGGGAATGACATAATGGGTTCAGATTAAACCTCTATTAACTGCAGGGGTCCTGCCTGCAGGTCTTGGGAAAGCTTAAACCATTTTCTTCAAAAGGTGCCAGTTCTCTGGCACAGGAAGTCCTGCCCTGAAATGGAGCAAAGTTGCTTCCCGTGTTTTTTAGGAGCCAGATGACTATAGAATATTCCTTTCCGGGCTTGAGGTTGGCCATCACATCCATGGACTTAGAGGTGATAAAACACATTAGTCTGAAGTCAGGCAGAAGGTAGGGCAGGGTGACACCTTAGGTCACGTCCAGACAAGCGCGGGCCCTGGGGGCAAGTAGCAGTGGTTTGGTTCCCCCGCCCCACTTGCCACTGACGCCAGTGGAGGAGACCTCTAGGACTGTAGAGAAAGGACTGCCAGAGGCACCACTAGAAAAGGAAGAAGACATGGACTCCTAGGAAGGTGGAAGATGGAAGCTGGAAGCTTGTGACTTCCCCTGGAGAACAGATATGGAGTCCTAGCAACGCAGGAGGTAGAGCATATTGCATTAGTGAAGGAGGTCAGGCCAGGCATCTCCAAGGTTGGGAGGATTGAGACCACTGCCATCAAGAGGAAGCAGTGGGTAGTGGTGGCTGGAGACTCCCTTCTACGGGGGATGGAGTTGTCCATCTGCCGGCCTGACCTCTTGTATTGGGACATCCACTGCTTGCCTGGATCCAAGATATTATGGAAGGATCACTAAGACTCATCCGGTCCTCTGACTACTACCCCATTCTGCTCATCCATGTGGGCACCAATGATACTTCCAGAGGTGACCCTGAGCAGGGCTCTGGGTGCAAGAGTGAAGGGGACAGGGACTCAGGTGGTGTTCATCTCAATCCTTCTAGTCAAGGGGAAGGGCCTGGGCAGGAGCAGAAGCATCCTGCAGATCAGTGCATGAACAGATGTTGTCACCAGCATGGCTTTGGCTTCTTTGACCATGGGATTTTCTTCCAAGAAGAAGGATTGCTAGGAAGAGATGGGACCCACCTGATGAAGAGAGGGAAAAGCATCTTCACAGACAGGCTTGCTCACCTAGTGAGGAGGGCTTTAAATTAGGTTTGGCAGGGGATGGAGACCAAAGCCCTGAGGTAAGTGGGGAAGCGGGTGCCCTGGAGGAAGCACAAGCAGGAGGGGGCAGCAGGGGAGGCCTTCTCATTCTTCCTGAGAAAGCAGGGCAATCGGCTAGTTACCTCAAGTGTCTGTACACAAATTCACAGAGCCTGGGGAACCAGCAGGAAGAACTGGAAGTCTTCATACAGTCACCGAGCTATGACATGATTGGAATAACAGAGAGTTGGTGGGATAGCTCGCATAATGGAAGCACTGTCATGGATGGGTACAAACTGTTCAGGAAGAACAGGCAGGGCAGGAGAGGAAGAGGAGTTGCGCTCTATGTAAAACAGCTGTATGATTGCTCAGAGCTCCAGTATGAAACTGGACATAGGCCTGCTGAAAGTCTCAAGGTTAGGATCAGAGGGAAGAGAAGCAAGGGGTGATGTCATGGTGGGTGCTATAGACCACCAAACCAGAAGGACAAGGTGGAAGAAGCTTTTTTCAAGCAGCTAATGGAAGTTTTCTAATCATAGGCCCTGGTTCTCATGGGGGACTTCAATCACCCTGACATCTGCTGGGAGGGCAATACAGCAGTGGCAGGCAATTAGGAAGTTTTTGGAGAGTGCTGGGGACAACTTTCTGGATTGCAAGTGTTAAAGAGGCCAACTAGGGGCCATGCTCTTCTTGACCTGCTGCTCACAACCAGGGAGGAATTGGTGGGGAACATAGAAGTGGATGGGAGCTTGGGCAGCAGCGACCATGAGGTGGCTGAGTTCAGGATCCTGAGGAGAGGAAGGAAGGTGGGAAGGAGAGCAGCTGAGTAAGGACCCCGGACTTCAGAAAAGGAGACTTTGACTTGCTCAGGGAGCTGATGGGCAGGCTCCCCCAGTTCGAGGGGGAAAGGAGTCCGGGAGACCTGGCTGTATTTTAAAGAAACCTTACTGAGGGCACAGGATGAACCATCCTGATGCACAGGAAGACTTGCAAGTATGGCAGAAGACAAAGCTGGCTTAGCAGGGAACCCTTTAGTGATCTGAAACACAAAGGAAGCTTACAAGAAATGGATACTTAGACAAACCACTAGGGAGGCATGTAAGAGTATTGCTTGGGCATACAGTGATGAAATCAGGAAGGCCAAAGCGCAACTGGAGTTAGAGCTAGCAAGGGACATGAAGAGTAACAGGAAGGGTTTCTATAAGTATGTCAGCAGCAAGAGGAAGACCAGGGAAAGTGTGGGTCTCTTACTGAATGGGGGAGGCAACCTAGTGACAGATGATGAGGAAAAGGCTGAAGCACTAAATGCCTTTCTCACCTCCATCCTCACAGGCAAGGTCAGCTCCCAGACCACTGCACCTGGCAGCACAGTTTGGGGAGGAGGTGAGCAGCCAACAGTGGTGAAAGACCAGGTTAGGGACTATTGAGAAAAGCTGGATATGTACAAGTCCATGGGGCCAGACACTATGAAAACTTGTGGTAATTAGGAGAGGTCCTGGCTGACTGGAAAAGTGCCCATCTTTAAGAAAGGAAAGGAGGAGGGAACTCCAGACCTGTCAACCTCACCTCAGTCCCTGGAAAAATCATGAAGTAGGTCCTCAAAGTATCCATTTCTAAGCACTTGGAGGAGAAGAAGGTGACTAGGAACAGTCATCATGGATTCACCAAGGGCAAGTCATGCTTGATCAACCTGACCACTTTCACATACAAGTTGGTTTCTAAAGTTTTTGGGTTTTGGGTTTTTTGGGGGTTGAGGTCAGTGAAGGAATGTCCAGGGAGGTTAAGGATCTCCACGTTGTAGCTGAATGGGTCTAGAGGAAAAACCCATTACAGGTCTTATAGTAGAGATGATAAGGCTGTGTGTAGATGGAACGAGGGGCATGTGTGCACAACACTTTACATTGGGCTAAATGCTTTTGCAGTGCTTTAATGGTTCATAGATTCATAGATTCATAGACATTAGGGCTGGAAGGGACCTCGGAAGATCATCGAGTCCAGCCCCCCGCCCAAAGGGCAGGAAGTCAGCTGGGGTCATAGGATCCCAGCAATATAAGCATCCAGTTTCATCTTGAAGGTGTTCAATGAAGGTGCTTGAACCACCTCCGGTGGCAGGCTGTTCCAGACCTTGGGGGCTTGGACAGTAAAGAAATTCTTCCTTATGTCCAGCCTGAAACGATCTTGAAGTAGTTTGTGA
>NW_005842139.1:1471220-1492191 GCF_000455745.1 Alligator sinensis
ATCGAAGGCTTTTTTGAAGTCAGGATATATGACATCAATCTCTTCTCCCTTGTCCAGGTGATAGGTCACCTGGTCGTAGAAGGAAATGAGATTGGTCAAGCAAGACCTACCCGCAACAAACCCGTGCTGGCTATCCCTTAAGATGTTGGCGTCGGCCAGTCCATTAAGGATGGCCTCTTTCATAAACTTTTCTAAGATCTTCCCCGGGATAGAAGTCAGGCTGATGGGCCTATAGTTAGCCGGATCCACTTTCCTCCCTTTCTTGAAGATAGGCACCACATTGGCCTTCTTCCAGTCTTCGGGCACTACACCAGAGCGCCAAGAGTTTTAATGGTGTAGATGTTTGCATGCCTTGGTGGCGTATTGTGCATTAATTTCAGCCATTGTAGGAAATTTGGCAGCATAATGCGCCTTAAATGACTTGGGGCGCAGCAAACTAAAACTCCTTTGAGGAGCTTTAGTTTGCTGCCTCTGCAGCTGTGGAGCAAAGCACCAGGCTCTATGCAGCTCCGTGGATCTGCAGGAAGCCCTGCAGGCAGCCTGGCAGCAGCCCAGGAAGGCAGCTCCGCCCAAGAAAAGCAGCAAACCTGATCTCCCGTCCCGTCCCCCTCCTGGAGCCTGCCTGACTGCCTGAGCTGCGTGGGGGCCTGGTGCTTCCCTCCACAGCTGTGGTGCCCCCTGGGACTGCCCAAGCTGGGTGCCTTCAGATGGGTGCCACCTGGGGGGTGGCACTGCTGTCACAGAGGAAAGAACCAGCTCCCCCCCCAGCCCAGGTACTGCTCTGCCCACTGGCAACTCGCCCTTCCCGCCGGAGAGGCAGGTAAGTCAGCGGGGTGTGTGCACGACATGGGGGTTTAATCAGCTATAAACTAAAGTGGTGTCTATTAAAACCCACCGCTTCAATTTAGGGCCCTCATTTCATCTACACATACCCTGTTTTTATTAGACCAACAAGATTTTGCAAAAGCAAAACAAAAAAAAATGTTTAATTGCAAGCTTTTGGGCACAAACACCCTTCATCAGGCATTGGAGAAAAGATTGTAAAAGTTCTCCTGGGTAGAAATTAAAGTTCATATTTTATAGGATTTCACAGAGGAGTCAATAGATGGAAAACTCCTCTGGGCAAGCAGCTCTTAGCTGGTAACGAGTCTCTCACCTCTTGTGAGGTTCTGTGATGATGCAAATTAGCTTGAACAAAGACAGGAGCAGTATCCCAGGTTTCAGGTGGTCAAAGTTGCTTCCTCTTTGGGAAAATATGAGGATTTCATTTAAAAATCAGCTAAAATTTGTTACCTTCCATGTGTCAGGTATCCAGGTTGTAGTCATATTGGTCAAGAGAAAAAAGCAACCAGGGCTCGTGGTAGAGGTGATCTCTTTTATTAAACCAACAGGGAAGTCAAAGTATTCTGCCACAGGCTTTTGTGTGTTTCTGGAATTGATGTTGAATCATTGCCCATTCACTCTTTTACATAGGGTTTGTCCTCTCTGGGCAATGTAGAGAGCAGAAGGGCACTGTAAGCAAGTAATGGCATGTATGACATTGGTGGAGGAAGTTATAATTCATGTTCCTCAGTCCAGTGATGACATGATCTGTGTTGAAGAGGGCACACAGCTGGCTTCTGGGTCTATAGCAAGGCCTGATGGTTTTGTGAGAATTGGAGTTTTGTAGTCTGTTGCTGGAGGGATGTCATTTGTGGTTGGGGGTCTGCCTATAAGCCAAGACAATCTTGTCCCCCTAGACCAGTGGTTTTCAAACTTTTTGAGCTAAGCACCCCTTTGAGTTACAATTTTGTTCATGCCCCCCACCCTGCCAGTCTCCCTCACCCCAGAGGAGCAGCTCAGCCAGGCACAGGGCTCCCCTCATCCTAGCAGCTGCCACAGCTCTGCTCAGTTTGACTCAGCTTGACTTGGCTCACCAGGGTGGGCGCCACCAGCCACAGCTTCAGTACCTCCTGCCTTGGCCCCACTGTAGCTCTAAGCTGCATGCCTGCCATGCCAGGCTCCTGGAGGTGCAGCAGCTTGCTGGCGGAGCCTGCCCAGGGCTCCCCGCCCCTGCGTCCCCCCACGAGGCTGCAGGGGCACCAGCTCCTTGCAAACTTTTTACCTGCGCTCCCTTGTGATGTGCATCCCCCGTAAACGTTCCTCCATGACCCCCCGCTCCCCCCCCCCCCAAAGGGAAAGGGGCATGTCCCAGTTTGAAAACCTCTGCTCTAGGCTAGCTTGAAATAGTCTTTACTTTCCAGGAGAGGTTGGAAGTCATTAATGATGCATTTAAGGTGTTTAAGCTCAGCTGTATGAGACTACTAGAAGGATTCTATTATTCTTGCCACAGGGTTGATAGCTGAGCAAGTCAGACCAGATACAGTTTGGGGATTGTATTGTAAGCATAGGAAATTTTGTTGCAGATACCCTGGTGATGGGATCAGAGCGGATCTGGTTGTAATGTGGAACTTGCCTGCAAACAATGGATCTGGTGGTAGACTTAGAGTGGAAGCTGGTAGCATGGCGATAGCTATAAAGACTGGCTGCCTTCCAGTACAAGGTGGTGGTGCCATACTCATTGCAAAGTTCTCATACAAAGTCAGCAGGCTTCTTCTAGTGATGGGTGATCAGCGAAGGATTTTAATTTAGGCTTTGATTTTCAAGTGAGCTCTGCTCGCAAAAATCCCCAATCAGTGGAGGAATTCTGGAGGGAAGCGGTGTCTCGTTCAAAGGAATAGCCAACCCATCCTGTAAACTTAGGGGACAGCATAGCTCTGTGGTCCCCTTGACTTTGGTGCAGAGGAGATTTCTGCCATCCACTCTTGAAGGAGTAAGGCTACAGAGCTAAAGGTGATCTCTCCTGTTGTATCTTAGGCATGAGGGATCACCCTCTCCTAGAAGAAGAATGACTTCCATCACAGTCCTGTGGCAGCCCCCGGCAGGGGAGGAGGGCAGGTATGCCAAAGTCTGGCAGGGCTGAGGTTGTCTGCAGGTTCCATGGATAACCATCTAAGGAGCAGCTTGATGTGGAGTCTGAGCCCATCATGAACATCTGGGAGTAGCTTCTTCTTATGTAGTACCAGTCTCTGGGCGGCAGGGACAGTTCAGTCTCCAGTGTGAAGATTGGACTTCATCTGCAAATCCATTCGAAACAGCAGAAAAATCACTGATGATGGGAAGATAAGGCCTATTCATAGGGGACTCAGACAACCTGTGTTCTCTCTAAGGCCCTGACCTTTACAGGGAATATCCATGTTTGAAAAATCATGTAGCTTTATTTCATGATGTATATATGTCTAAGAATAAGAGGAACAGAACAGCCAGAGAATTTGCTAGCAGCGTATGTGCCATACAGCAATATAGGTACTAATTCCATCCAGAGCTACGCAATAACTAGAGTCTGATACTAGCTTATTGTGCTTTTTTCCTCTCTGTATATCTAAATTCACAGTCTTTACCACCTGCGTGTGAAGAATGGAATAAATAATGGTTTACCACTGTGATGGAGAACTTCTGCTAAAATCCCAGTAAGTCATCAAATGGCTGTTACGTACAAAGATAATGCAGTCAATAGTGGGGCTTTTTCAGCAGGGTTAGGCAGCAACACTATATGTGCATGTTTTATTAGGTACAGAAATGGATATTTCAGTCTAAGCACCACATGTAGATCAAACTGACAGACTCCGGTGGGATTAAGCCCCATCACCTTCTGAATGCAAGACAAGCATAAAACCACTGCAGCAATGGAAAAAAAAAATCAGCTTGAAAATAATTAAACAGCAAGGCAGCCACCCATAATGATATTCAGCAGTGCACATTAGGGACAGTTTGCTGGAAAGGCACAAGAGCACTCCAGTTGTTTAATTAACATTGAAACGGCGGTTCCACAAGAACTAAAAATCCTGTTAATTTATGTGTCTCTTAATGATGCTCATTTAAATACTGTCAACTTTTCTCCAGTTTAATATTCATGATTTCTAGTCATTAAAACACCATGCTCAGCTCACGGATTCACTGAGAAACACAAATTGTTTGATGATGATGTCAGTTCTTAAAAAGTTCTCTTTCCCTATAAAGTGTAAATCTCTCCGTGCTCACACTAGGGTCGCGGTAATCTGGTCTATAAATATCATTTTTATCATTCCCATAATACAATAAACTACAGTGTTCTCTCTCACCTTCAAACGTGAGCCCTGCTCTCATTGTCAGGAGTTATTTATGTGAGGGTAGTTATCTTTTTATGACTGAGCACCTCAGCTGGTTAATGTAATATCTTTATATATTGGGAGACTGGGCTAAAATCCCATTTTAGATTATAAAAACTATTTTCAGCCAGGGCAGGAAACATTACATTAACAATAATTTTAGTGCAGAAAAGACACTTGGAGTTGGATATTGGAGAGAAATTGTTGGTCCAGATAGGGCTAAAATGTGACCTCTTGGTTTATATGCATGTGGTCTGAATTCATGCTTGCATGCGTGGCCTTTTGCTGCCCCTCTGCTCTCGAGACTGCTACTGTGGGAATCCTAGAAAACTGGTTAAAAAAACCCACTGTTGGGAGCTGTAGTGTAGACTCCAGCAGCTTCAAGACTATATATATATATAGTCTTCTCCATTAAAAACCATATATATATGTGTGTGTGTGTGTGTGTGTGTGTGTGGTTTTTAACGGAGAAGATTTTTATCTTTTGATATCTCAGCATTTACAACAAAACATTGCAATTACAGTGTTGTGAGCCATATACATACTTTTGCTCCAAACTGAACAATGCTTGGCAGTATATTGACTCTGCATTGTTATATCATGACTCTCTTTTATATCTAAGTGCAACCATAATTTGTTATATGTATATTTAACTTTATCCAAAATTACATTAACTTGGAAGCTGATTATTTTCTTAGGAAGCAGAAGGTAAAAATGTAGGAGAATGGAAGTATTTGGGATCAGAGGGGTGTGGATGTCATGCAGTTATTATCTTCTATATATTCCTTTCTTGACTATCTGTTTAGGAACAACAAAGTCTACATCTGTGCAGGAGGTTGGACTAAATGACCCTTGAGGTCCTTTGCAACTGTATGATTCTATTTATCTTATTAATATATGGCTATGCCCACATCAAAGCATCTCAGTGCTTTCAGTATTCATATTATGTTGCTTTCCTGTGTGGGATGCAATATTACTTTTTACCCATTTTTTGTGAGTTTATCTGGCATTGCTTTCACAAAGGACACTAAATCTTCTATCAAATATTCTATTAATAGTCTTTCCACTCCCCCCCTCCTATAGATTTTTATAAAAGAAGTTGTTGCCTGGATCTACATTTTATTATTGTTTTCTTTGCTAATAAAAAGCAAGAATAAAAGTAGCTTCTCTATTCCCAACTTAAATCTTTATAACAGACCAACCCCTAATATACATTATTAACTCCTGTTAGAGTTCTACCTCTAGTACTTTTTTTATTATATTTTTTCAGGGTGGATTTTCAAAATCTTTTCACCATGCAGCTTTCCCCTACCATGTGTCTGAAAAAGGGACTGACTACTTTGCATTTTGTACAGACTTCTGGGATGATATCATGTATTTTATTATATAGCAATATAGAGAAATACATTCTATGAAGCAGATAGTAATGAACTTTGCCCTATCTGGTTAGCATTGAAGCCAATATTTATCATCTCCATTGTTTTATTCCATGTTTTATTTTATTTGTTTGCTCTTGTTTCATATTTACATTCTGCACTCCGTAATCTAGCTGTATGCAGTTTGCCATTTAAACCCACGGTCATGGACTATTTGGTCTGGACATCACCTTGAATACTGAAACGTCAAGCCCTGGTAGAAATTTTCTAAGGTGGTTAGTGTCGCAGGGCACTAAAGTATACCATTGCCTGCTCCCTTAGGGGCAGAAGCAGCTTAGCTGGAGAGCCCTGAGAGCTAGGCAGAGCTAAATAATTTTTTTTGCAAAAATCTAGTTGGCCTAATAAAAGAAATCACCTCTACCAATAGTCCAGATTCCTAATTAATAAATGCATATTTAAGTAATGGGGAAAGGTTTGTGGGTGCCAAGATTTTGGAATCTAAGTCTAATACACAATTATATAAAGACATAGTTTGCCAATTTTGTTCTGTCTTTATCCAGGATGGATTCTCCCCATTAGAGAGCCATTCCAGTACTAGATTGAGTTGTGCCATCCAATTACCTTTTAAAATCTCATAGCACTGCTCCACCCTAGTCAATCAGACATGATAGCTGTTGCATTTTAATTCTTAGACATCTCGTGGGGAGGACAGTAAGGTGTGAAAATGATGCAGGGCATCCTTTTTATGTACTACCAGTCGGTGTCAATGCTAATAGTGTCCGCCTGTCTAGGTCATTGACAATAATTTTCATGAATGGCTCAATAACTAATTAAATAGCTCCCCTACTCTAGGTGGTACATTCAGGACTAAATATCTAATTTTATTGCTCATTACTTCCAGTGGACATCGATCATGGTTTAGAACTAACACATAGTATCTCAGACTGTGAGTAATGTAGTCTGTACCCCAATTCCTGAATTAAATCTTCAAGTATTACTCAAATGTGTTTTGACGGTGGCGAGGGGGGAAGTAGAAGGCAGCTAGCACAGAAACTTCATTTTCTCCTCCCTGTATGAACATTCATTGCCTCAACCTCTTGTGCTAATAGTTCAATAACAGAATCAAGCATGAGGAACAGCTTTATCCTGGCCCTGTGTACAAGGATTTCAGCTCCGTTTCTGCAGCTTTTCCCCAAGTAAATGCAGAAATGTGTTTATAGATTGTTTTGATCCTACTCTGAATGTATCCCCCAAAACTATATTTTGCCAACATCTTGAACAGCATTATACCAAAACAAAACCTTTTCTCTACTCATGGTTAGAATGGCTTCTTTATTAATGCTGGATTGCTGAAGCCCATGTAGAAATTTTCTTCCACATATAGAAATTGTCTTCATCAAGGGTTTCCTCCCTTTAGGAGGCCAGTTCGGTTTTAATGAACCAAGTTCTTCATTATTCTTTGTAATCCAGGTGCCAGTATTTTAGTCCTAATCAAAGCGGGCAGTCAGACCATCTGATCAAATTAATCCATATCTGATCTATGTATCAGAACTGCACCTGCTTGATAGGTGCCCAGTAAGCACTCTGCTGTTTCAGAAAACTGGAGTCACTGATAAAGATTAAGTGTTTAAAACATGGGTAACTTCTCTGGAAATCAAAGGTGTTTCCTACCTGCCCAGGGCTGCCCTGGTTTTCATTACCATTACCTAGTTTCATACTTAGTAGGGTTGGAAGGGACCTAAGCAGATCATCAAGTCCGACCCCCTGCCATGGTCAGGAAAGGATGCTGGGTTCAAATGACCCCGGCTAGGTGGCTGTCTAGCTCCTTTTGAAGACCCAAAGGGTAGGGGTGAGCACCACTTCCCTTGGAAGTTAGCTCCATCTCCTAGCCACCCTGACAGTGAAGTAGCGCTTCCTGATGTCTAGCCTGAATCTACTCTCAGTCAACTTATGGCCGTTGTTCCTTGTTACCCCCAGTAGTGCTCAGGGGAACAGGGACTCTCCCATTGCCTGCCGGCTGCTGGTCCCCTCTGACTAGTTTGTAACAGGCCATTAGATCCCCCCCTCAGCCTTCTCTTGTGCAGCCTGAACAGGTGCAGTGCCCTTAGCCTCTCCTCATAGGACCTGCCCTGCTGCTCCTGATCATGTGAATGGCCTCCTCTGGACCCTCTCAATGCTGTCCACATCCCTCCTGAAGTGCGGCACCCAAAACTGGACACAATACTCTGACTGCAGCCTGACCAATGCCGCATAGAGGGGGAGGATCACCTCCTTGGACCTGCTCGTGATGCATCTATGGATGCATGACAAGGTGTGGTTGGCCTTCCTGACTGCATCCCCACATTGGCAGCCCATGTCCATCTTGGAATCAATAGTGATGCCAAGATCCTTCTCTACCTCTGTGCTGACGAGAAGGGAGTTCCCCAGCCTGTAGGTCTGCTGCTGGTTCTTCCTCCCTAGGTGCAGCACCTTGTACTTGTCTGTATTAAACCCATCCTATTCTCATCTTCCCACCTCTGTAACCTGTCCAGATCTAGTTGTAATCTGTCCCTCTCTTCTAGCATGCCCACATCTTAGTGTCATCTGCGAATTTGAACAGGGTGCTTTTCACCCCCTCGTCCAAATCGCCGATGAAGATGTTGAATAGTGCGGGCCCAAGGACCGAGCCCTGGGAGACCCACTGCCCACATCGCTCCATGTAAAAAATGACCCATCAACCACCACTCTCTGGGTGCAGCCCTCCAGCCAATTAGTGACCCATCTGACTGTGTAGGTGTCGACACCAGAGTCGCCTACTTTTTTAATGAGGATGGGGTGAGAGACAGTGTCAAAGGCCTTCCTAAAGTCCAAAAAGACTACGTTCACCACAACACCTGCGTCCAAGGCTTTTGTGACCTGGTCATAGAAGGCCACCAGGTTGGTCTGACAGGACCTGCCTCTAATGAACCCATGTTGATTGCCCCTAAGCATAATCTCCCATGCTGGCCCCTTGCAGATGTGCTCCTGGATAATATTCTCGAGTCGTTTGGCATTTCTCTTTCATTATGTGAAAGAAATCTTGCAATCATTGAGATCGTTGTATCCAGTAATCTTCCTGGTTTTCCCCTTTGGTACACCATTTGTTTGCCAAATAGAAAAGCTGCCTATTTTATTTTTTTTCAGGGGGGGTGTTCTGTAATTGATGCTTCTAAAGCATTTTTTGCCTCCTTAATCTCTTGGTGCAAGCCTGCCTTGACTAATCACTCTATTGCTTCTATAAGCAGTAAATTTATCCTTCTAAGTATGCCTGGTCTTCCTTTTATTTATTTTTTTCTGTAACTCTCATGAATTAATGTATCCTCCTCCTACTTGTATAAAGTCCCACCACCTACTGTCTATCTGAAAGGGATTGTCCTTCATATAATTATCAATATATGAATAACTTTTCTCCATCTTGAATTGGACCTTATTTCCTGAAAGCAGATGCAGCATCAGAGATGCATTTGTGCTAAACTTGATATTGTGGGGGTTTTTTGTTTCTTTTTTTATAATTTGTTTTTATTGGGTAGTTTAGTCCTCTACCACTCCAGAGACCCATATTGCTTCTAATCCATTTACCCATTTCTGAGCATGGACAGTATTATCTTTCCCATGAAATACTTCCTCATCTTCCACCACCCTACCTCCCTGATATCTGTAGCTCTACACTATGTGTTGATTACCTTCCCTGAAATTACATTCACTATATCCCCTAACTATAACGAAACCTCATAACTGTCACATAAACCATACACTTTATTCATTCTAATCTTCATTTTCTCCTGATTCTTTGTACTATATTTATTTTCCAATATACTTAATAAAAACGATAAACTTTTCTACCATTTAGCTCTTGGGCCATTACTTGTTTAAAACAACTACTAAAACATATTCCTAATAAACTTAGCATAACATTCATTACATAAATTTCTGCCACCATGGCAGTATTTTTCTTACAACACAAGCACTGTATTTTATTACATTCCAAAGGCATCCCAATTCCCTTCCCTTACACCTAATGAGCCCTCAGGTGAGATATACTTAACGTGAGTCTAATCAGTTCCTACTTGTTCTTGCTTCCAGCACTGAGGTCAGGAACTTCTGGGCTTCCCTTGGCATGTAGGAAGTGTAAGTTTGACCTGCCTGATATATATTCAGGGTTGCTAAGAATATCAGAGAGAAAATCAAAGTTTTTTTTTTTTCCTGTGGAGCTGCTTGAATCCTGCCTTCCTCCTCTGTTTGCCTAGCCAGTAATCTTGACAGAAGGATACCACCCCCTCAAAGTTGTTTCTCTCAGGTCGCACAGCCATCCCATCACTGGGCATGATTTAGTTGACTTTCTGTTGTATACTCTTACCCCAGTCCTCTGGCCCTATCAATCTTGATATTATTTGATTTGACCAGAAGTGTCAATGCTTTGGGAATCCATGTTTCAAAATATTGTAGAGGATAATTGCTTTCAGCCCCTCTAGCCATTCTAGTACTCTTCTACTTTCCAGATCTTCCAGGTTTTCTGTCGGTTTTGACTGCAGATTTTAAATTCTCCTCCTGATTCTATCAGTTCTCTTCAGTGGAAGGGGCTCTAGAGTCCAGGGCCTCGATCCACAAAGGGATGTAGGTATGCAACTATTTCTTTGGATCCCTAACTCCAAAATATGGTTTGCCAAAATCTAATCTGATGCTAACGCTGGAAGCACCTAGGGCATCTTTACATGTGCTCCAGGGGAGGGGGCCTTTTATTAGAGCTGCTTTCAAGAGCTGTTCTAACTAAAGCACCTTCAGCGTCTCATATATTCACCATCCTCCACTTCAAAATGGTGGCAGGGGCACTTTAACTAAAGCTTGTTTGACAATGTTTAGTTTAAACGCCCCCATCGCCATTTTAAAGCACAGGGACATGGAATACACAAGACGCAGAGGCTGCTGAAGCACACTAATTATCACCCTCCAACAGACTTGATTAATTGAGTCTGCTCCAATGCACTGTAATTACAGTGCATCAGAGCAGTGTCCCCGCATGTGTACAGGCACCTCTAGTTACTTAGAATTTTTCCAGTAAACTCTCCATGGCAGCTAAATGTCTGCCATCAGGCATGCCACGAACAGCCAGTCTTGACGATGGTGAGCCCTTGACACCACCCACTTTTTTGCTTGTGGTTGAGTGTTTTATAAATCTCAGCCTGGTAATTATAGCTTGTTCTGCTATGTTGAGGATCTTGTGAAAAAGAGGAAAAAAAGGAAAAAGAGGTGGTATACGAGAACACAAATTATTCTTGCATTGTAGTCAAGCTCAAGAGAAAACGACAGAATCGCTGGGTAAAACCCAAGAGAAGACATGTCCTTTCTCTAGCGGGGTGGTGCATGTGGGTGTGTGTGAGTTCCTTTTCTCAACATCAGTGGCACATAAAGTGGGTGCTTGAATGCTTACTTTGATCAGCATATTGTTCCATGATTTGTGGGGCAATGGACTCTCACACCACCAGACGTAATACTCCTGTTAGCAGCCACCCAAAATAGAAACACTTATTTCCAAATGTGAAAAAAAAGATAAAGGCGAGGCTTTACAGAACTGGTTTTATTGACTTTTCCCCTCCCCTGCGGTGGCATTGGTTCCTCTTCAAGGAACAAAAACTGCTGCAGGCAGTACCTCCACCTCCAAGTCCCAAATGATGGAAATAAACAGTCGCCCATCTAAGACCTTCTACTGGGACAAAACTCTAGCTCATAGTAGGCAAATGTATGAGGTGATGAGACGGCTATAATGGGCAATATGGGGCAAAATAAAAACCCAGAACTGAAACGCTTGAGGGTGAACAGCGATGGTGCAATTGTACAAGACAAATTTTATTTCATTTATTTATTTATTTAGAGAAATTAAAGTAAAATCTTTACTCCTTTAACTGACCACAGGGAACAAAACAGTTTGCAAATGTAAATTACAACTGTGAAAAATATAAGCTGTACTTTCTTAATATTCATAGTGATGTTTACTACAAACAGCATTAAAATAAAACGTATTCTTATCTCTCCAAAAACACATTTTTGTTGAAATGAATTTTTTTATGATTATCTTATTGGGAGCTGGTGTTTGTGCCTATATAAAAGAATTAAGGCTCATGCATTGTCCTATATATGCCAGATTTCCTTGTGGTTCATTTGTTTGTTAAATGTATTAACCTCTTCTAGCCATCATGTACTTTATAGGCAAACTGTGAATAAATTGTTTATCATGTGCAGGAAGTATTTTTCCAAAAGGAGGAAGGTGTTACAGTGAAGTCTGTAACAAAATGGAAAATCGGTATGCTTTAAGTTAGATGCTGAATAATGAGGAAGTAGAGAGAAGGTTTTCAGCTACATTACGTGCGTGGTTCTCTCTAAGGGTCTTTTATTTGTTGTTTGTTTCACTGGAAAAAACCCCAGAAGAATTAAAATTGCCATTGCTGATCAGACCAGTCGTTCAAATGGTCCAGTTGCCTGCTTCTGCCTAGTGCTAGTACAATGCTCTAAAAGAAGCAGCAAGAGTGCCCATAATAATAAACTGTGTTATCTTCTTAGAGAATGCCTAAATCAAGGCACTGAGACTGTGATTTCCCCAAAGTACTTAGGTGCCTAACTCCCTGGGAAAATGTGGCTTTTAATGGCTGTGCTTAGCTGAACCTAGGCCTTAATAAATCCCATCAATGATGGGAATTAACAGCATCTTAAATGGATCTACCAGATTTTCTTTTCCAGTGCATTACTACGGGATTGTTTGCTGTATTAACATTGTAGGATCAACTCTGGAGCTGATGTGAATGGTCATACATTTCAGCTGACTTCATTTGAGCTATGAGAATTCATACAACTGGCGTATCTGGTTCCTTCCATATTTGCATTTCTGAACCGGCTATAAAGCCTCTATAGCGACCCATCTCTTCCATTTATCCTGGGAGAGAAGCCAATAGGCTGTAACTGTTTAATCTACTCTAGTCAGAAAACCCCTTGAGATGAACAGCCTATGAGAAACTCCTAAATGTAAAAGGCTCAGTTTTGTTGATGTTGCTTTACCCCAGCTCAATTTTTTGCAGAAATAAGTCTTATTTAGGGGTAACAAGGGGAAGACACTTTTTTCGATTCAAATATTGCATTTTGATTGATCTAAGCAAGGTTAGGTTGATCTAAATGCCTGGTTGTTCAGGTATTCACAGGGCATAAATTGCCCCCAAAATTGCACACCCATCTAAGTTGGTTTCCTTCAGGAGGGGAACTAGGTTTAGATCAATAAGCCCAACCTAGTGAACGTCTGCATGCATTCACAGCCCAGCCCTGGGGCTAGAAAAGCCCAGCCACTTGCTGTAGCCCTGGGGCTGTGCTGTTCCTTAAAGTAGGCCACTTACCTGGGTGTGACATAAGCTTATTTGTACCCATAAATGGACATCATTAAGTAAAATAATGTGTCTATTTCTCATCTCAGGTTTTTTCTACTACCTCACATATGCCAGCATCATAGCTCTAGCTGTATATATATTTTTTTTTAATCAAAAGCAAATATGATCTGTGTTTTTAGTAGCATCTTGGGTGCTAAAATGGAATTATAAAGTTAAAATGTTGTAGGTTTGACTTTTTCACAATTTACAGTGCTTGTTTGCTTTCTACATTTAATTCACTTCAGATAATGAACACAGACTAGTCACTCTCACTCTTTCTTGCAATCTTTTATCCTTATTGGATCATGAACAGCCTCATAACACTGCAGAATCCGAGTTGCAAATATAAGGCTCTGGGGAAATGGTTTAAAATTACGTTTTCAAAAAAACATTGAGGAAATATCTGCTAATATTAGTTTTTTGGAAAGCTTCCTCTCCCTGCCCCCCAGCTGAAATGAAAACTTAGGCTCAAATTACCTGCTAGTAGTCCCAAGTTCTGTCTGATTAAGTGTTCGGACTAAACATAGATGGAGATTTGAACAGCATTTTGTATTTGTCCACTTTGACCACAATGGGAATGATTTCATAGATTTCATAGACATCAGGGCTGGAAGGGACCTCGGAAGATCATCGAGTCCAGCCCCCCGCCCAAAGGGCAGGAAGTCAGCCGGGTTCATAGGATCCCAGCAAGATGAGCATCCAGTTTGCTCTTGAAGGTGTTCAATGCGGGCGCTTGAACCACCTCCGGTGGCAGGCTGTTCCAGACCTTGGGGGCTCGGACAGTAAAGAAATTCTTCCTTATGTCCAGCCTGAAACGGTCTTGAAGTAGTTTATGACCATTCGACCTAGTCATCATCCCTTGGGGCGCTCTGGTGAACAAACGTTCCCCCAGATACTGAGGTAAGGTTCAGCCAACAAGGGCCAGATTTTCAAAGTATTCAGTGGGATTTTCAAAAGTGCCTATGCTGAGATCCTTAAAGGTGCTTGTGCTCCAACCAGCATGATGTCCCAGAGGCAGCCTACAACTGTTGGAATTTGTAGCCTGTGTCAGGTTCCCAGTAGGGTGTAAGGGAAGAGTTAAGCGTGTAAGGAATAGACTTTCAGAAGCTAACAAGCCAGGAGTGAAATACCAAAGAGCAAGGTAGGGAGAGAAGAGGGACTGCGCACAAAAATAACTAACCTACAGGGCCAGAGCTAGGTGCCTTCTTACACTCAAGATCCTCGGTTGTCAACCTCCTTCCTCCGTTGGGCACCTAAAGCACTTAGGTAGTCCACGTCCTAGAAGTCCAGACTGTCTGTGTCACTGTCCTGCTCATATGGACCCTATATTTTCCTGTCCTATTAGAGGCCTCCCTTTGGCTTGCTGATGTGAGAGCTAGCAAGTAATAGCTATTGTGCAATACCTGATTTGGTTTGGGGGGTTTTTTTCTTTTTACTTGTGGGTGTGAGTATCCCACTTGCGGGATTCTCCCTGGTGCTTCAGGTAGGGCTCAGAGTAGCCCATCAGCTGTGAAACAGTTTCAACACGTGCACAGTGTAGCAGGTGGCTTTCCCGGGGCCGATCTGTCATTGGCCCGGCCACCTGTTTCTGGGCCAACCTCCCATGTCCTCAGCTGCCACGCCTTGTTGTTTCTTAATTGGTTCTCATTAAGGTGGGAGGCTGCCCATTCTTGCCCCGATGCCAGGGGGTGCTACCTGCGGCTCTGTTCCTCCCGTACACTGCAGCCCATGCCTCACAGATGGCATTCAGGTGACAATTACTCCTAGCCTGAGACCAGAGCAAACTGAGACCAAAGTTGGACTCCACACACACTCATAGTTTCATAGTTGGTAGGGTCGGAAGGGACCTGAGGAGATCATTTATTCTGACCCCCTGCTGTTACAGGAAAGAGTACTGGGGTCAAATGACACCGGCCAGATGTTCGTCCAGCCTTTTTTTAAAAGACCCCCAGGGTAGGAGCCAGCACTACTTCTCTTGGAAGTTGGTTCCAGTTCCTAGCTGCCCTGACAGTGAAATAGTGCCTCCTGATGTCTAGCCTGAAACTACCCTCCGCTAGCTTGTGTCCGTTGTTTCTTGCAACTCCTGGGAGTGCTTGGGGGAACAGGGACTCTCCCAATGCCTGCCCCCTTGACTAGTTTGTAGACTGCCACTAGATCCCCTCTCAGCCTTCTCTTTTGGAGGCTGAACAGGTTCAGGTCCCTCAGTCTCTCCTCATAGGGCCTGCCCTGCTGACCCCTGATCATGTGGGCGGCCCTCCTTTGGACCCTCTCTATATTGGCCACATCCCTCCTGAAGTGCGACGCCCAGAACTGGACGCAGTACTCCAGCTGTGGCCTGACCAGTGTCGTGTAGAAGGGGAGGATCACCTCCTTGGACCTGCTTGAGATGCATCTGCGGATGCATAACAAGGTATGGTTAGCCTTCCTGACCGCGTCCCCGCTTTGTCGGCCCATGTTCATTGTGGCGTTAATGATGACTCCAAGATCCTTTTCTGTCTCGACACTGGCGAGAAGGGAGTTCCCCAGCCTGTAGGTGTGCCGCTGGTTCTTCCTCTCCAGGTGCATTACCCTGCACTTGTCAGTGTTGAACCCCATCCTGTTCTCTTTGGCCCACCCCATAACTTGTCTCGATCCGCTTGCAGGCTGTTCCTTCCTACTAGCGTACCCTCTTCCCCCCACATATTAGTGTCATCTGCGAATTTGAACAGGGTGCTTTTTACCCCCTTGCCCAAGTCACTGATGAAGATGTTGAATAGTGCGGGCCTGAGGACCAAGCCCTGGGGACCCCCACTGCCCACATCCCTCCAGGTCAAATAAGACCCGTCCACCCCCCCCCTCTGGGTGCGGCCCTCCAGCCAGTTAGTGACCCATCTGACTGTGTAGGCATCAACACCACTGCCTCCTAGTTTCTGACTGAGAATGGGGTGAGAGGCCGTGTCGAAGGCCTTCCTGAAGTCCAGAAAGACTATATCCACTGCGACACCTGCATCCAAGGACTTGGTGACCTGCTCATAGAAGGCCACCAGGTTGGTTTGACAAGACCTGCCCCTAATGAACCCGTGCTGGTTGCCCCTGAGCATAACCTCCCTGCCGGCCCTTCCTGGACATGTGCCAGGATAAGTCTTTTGAAAAGCTTCCCCAGGACTGAGGTAAGACTGCACCAAGGGGAAGGGTCATGTCCTGACTGACTGTGCATCTCCATGCTGATGTACGGGGACTCCTGGCTCCAGCTCCGGGAGACCTCAGAGTTCCCATGAGACTCCGGTTTCACCTCAGCTCTAGCATTTGGCTTCTGGTTGTGGTTATCCTCAGCTCTCTTTGTCTTTGGTCTCAGTTTCTGACGCCAAAGCTTCTGATGCAAAAGCTTCTGAGGCCAAAGCTTGTCCCTTCCTCTCCTATGGTTCCTGGATCCAGGTCATATGCCAGACCCCTCTGAACACCCCGCTGCTCCTCCTGCAAGCAGTCCTGGGCTGCACCTGTGCCCCTCAGTGTTTTGCCACTAGGCAATACTGTCCAGATCCCCATTCTGTGCAGGTCATTATGAACAGATCCACGTCTGACTAGAAGGTGGTTTCCATTGCAGTCCCACAGGGCTCTGTCCCAGGCCTGGGACTGTGCAGCGTGTTTATTAAGGACCTGATCTGGCGAGATGACCAGATTTCCGTGCGTGTCCTGCAGAGGCTCCACATTACCTGGCACCTTCTTTTGCCCCCTGATGTATTTGAAAAAGGACTTCTTGTTGTCCTTGATCTGGGTCACTAGTCCCAGCTCCATTTCCACCTTGGCCTTCCTGACCGCCCCGCTACATTCCCGAGCTACTGAGGTATAGCCCTCTCTTGTGATGGCCTCTCCCTTCCAACAGGTGTACACCCCCCTTTTTTGTTTGGAGACGTTCCCAGATGCTTTTGGTGAGCCATGGGGGCCTTTGTGCCCTCTTGCCCACTTTGACTCATGTAGGGATTACTTCCCTTTGAGCTTGGAGGATCGTCTCCTTAAGGAACGACCACTCCTCCTGAACACTCAACTCCCTCCTGCTCTGGGACCTCAGTGTTTCCCCCACTAGTTCTCACCTCGTTAAAGTCTGCCCTCCTGAAGTCGAGGGCTGCTGCCTTGCTGGAGGCTTTCACCACCTTGCACTGGATGGTGAATTCCAGCAGATGATAATCACTATTGCCCAGGTGGTCGAGGACCCGCAGACCCCATGCCAGGTTGTCACCCGTGTCCAGGACCAAATCCAACAAGGCATCTCCCCTGGTGGGGCTGTGTACCTCCTGGGTTAGATGGAGGTCCTGTAGGTCAGTTAAGAACCTGCGTGAGCGGTCAGACCTGGCTGTCTGCTCCTCCCAGCAGATGTCTGGAAAGTTTAGGTCGCCCATGATGACCACATCCTTGGACCTAACTATCTCCATGAGCTGGCTTAAGAATTCCTGGTCTCGATCTTCTCCTTGGTTGGGTGGTCTGTAGTAGACCCCCACCGTTAAGTCCCTTCCTCCCCGACCCCCTTGTATTCTAACCCAGAGCACTTCCGTTTGCTCCTCCTCTGACCCAGGGTTACTCACTGTGGATGTGTGTTGCTCCTTGACAGACTGCCACACCCCCACCCTTCCTGCCTGTCCTATCTTTCCTGTAGAGCCTGTAGCCCTTGATATTCACTGCCCAGTCATGCATTGGGTCCCACCACGTTTCAGTGAGCCCCACTCATACCACCTCCATTCTCACAGGAAGCCTCTTTCACTCCACCCCTCTCTCACTGGGGCCTCTGGCACACAGCCCATTACCAGGCCACACTCCACCACCCTGCTCCTCCTTGGGTGATCCCTCTGGGCCATCAGGCTTCAATACTCACATGCTGGCCTCGCCATGCAAGCCCTTCAGTTCATGCAAGTTCCCTTACTCTGCATGGTGCCCCATGCCCCTCAGCAAGCAACTCATATTATACACACACACACACACACACACACACACACAGGGCTCCCAGCCCTCTGGTTTCCCCTCTCACTGGGGCTACAGGGCTTCCCTCCCCAGTGGGGCTCAGGTGGCCACAGCTGCACCTGGCCTTCTGGGTCTTGCACACTCCCTGGGCTCAGGTGGCTATATCCATGCCTGACCCCCTTGTACCCACAGCAATGTGGGGGCTAAGGGTTAAGGTGCCCTGACCCACCTTTCACTGGGGTGATAACTGGCCTGGTATTTCCTGGGGGCTCCCATGTCACTGAGAGCCCCACCAGACCACCCACTCCCAGCAGGGTGCAGTTTTAGGTCATGCCCAGGACCAGGAGCCTCCAAACCATCCCCCTAAGCTCCTACCCTTACCTCCAAGAATGTTGCATGCAGCCAGGCAATGCAGCCTAGCCTACCAGCAGCAAATCACCCTATTTATACAGGCGGCCAGAGCTCTAAAATGGCCACCGCAATCAAGCACCTGCTGGCTGCTTGGCTCAGCCCTTAAAGTGGCAGGCACCAACAGTGCCCTGCCACACACAGCTTGGCAAATATGGGACTGGAATGCCTCAAGGTTAGGCAGAACTGAGTGGTCTTTGAAAATATCAGTGGTGTTTTATCTGTGGACTTAGATACCTAAGTATCTTTAAGGATTTAGGCCTTAACCTCCAAAGGGAGTCAAGTATTGTAGGCACCTATGTTAGGCCCTTACCTTCAGTAAGCAGCTAGGAGCACTTAATAACCCAAATCTGCAACGACATGAATTCTGTCATAAACCTATAAGAAGAAGTCTGAACAGGACACTCAATACTCCCTTGACTCCTGTTCTGAGTGAGGAATCTCATCTTCATTGTGGGTTTTTTTTTTCCTTTTTCTTTGAACTGAGCACTTTGTTGAGAGGCTGAAGAAATCCCATCAGATTTATTGCACTGTAGAAGATTAACAGTGACAAGCAACCTTGCTTTAGGAGAGCCCTTCCCAACCCTTCACCATAAAGTCGGTTTTCCCTATGTCACCTACCATCTTTTCTGACCTTATCTCTGCCAGTGGCCTGGATACTTCCACAGCCCTTCCTCAAATACTAGTACCTTACTACCCTCTCCAAACATTTTACAGACATGGCATCACGTAGACACGCACTGTTCTTGGTCCCTACTTCTAACACAGTTCATCAGAGACAAATGCTGCTTTTTAAATGCCAAGCCTAGTAAACTTCTTGAATCACTTCTTGCCGTGAAAGAGAGAGAATGCTTCCATTATTGGGCAGGTCACTGTTCTTTTCTGGTGTCAAGCGATGAGTTTCCAGACTGTAACCACACTGACATTTGCTATTGCCCCTAGAAAGTAGAAACATCGAATAGAGTCATAAATAGCTTGTTGGCTGAGTTCAATTTTGCTCCTTGTCAATTTTCTTGTTGCTTTCAGTTGGTAGAAATAACTACTGATGGCTTCCCAACAAATATTAAACAGCAAAAACTTTCCTGTGATATAAATAAAACCAGTGGATAAGAGAAGAATTTTAAGTCTGTGTTTTAAAGATAGCTGAGCTCCCATTTTGGGCAGGGGAACACTTGCTATGTTTGCTAACGTATTTGAGCATGCAGTAGAACTTATTGCATGGTGAGTCCTACCCATCAGCACTGGGTGGTAGCTTTATTCCATATACATCTATACAGGCAACCCCCGATTAATGCTGTTTCACTTAGCGCTATTTCAATATAACACTCATTTTAAATTGATACATGATTTCACTTAGCGCTCGGCGAGTTTTATTATAATGCTTGTGGTTGCCATCTTGGGTCATTTAAGAACAACTGCGGTCACCATCTTGGTTCATCAAATGCTTTCGGTTTTGCTTAATGCTCGTTTTTTCAGGAACCAATTAAAAGCACTAAGCAGGGGTTGCCTGTAGTGCCTGTGAATCCCAGTCATGGAAAAGGCCTCCATTGTGCTTGGCACTATACAAATAAGGAGCAGTTCTCGGTCCAAAAAGCTTCCAAACGACACTGTTTTACAGACAGTTGAACTATGAGAAAACAGCTAAAGAGAATCATTTTCAAGTTAAAAGTGATATATTTATTTTTTAATGCTAAAAAAAAATTAAAAATTTTTAAATATGTTTCTACTAGCTACCATGTGCTATGTGCTTATCCTGTGCTTTTTTTTCGCAGCTTGAAAATAGAGTAGATTAGACAAGTTTCACTTTTATTTATAGTCCGTTTCTAGCCAATTCCAGTTAAAGGTTCTCATGCTGTGGGACAAAGTTGTAATGTTTGGGTTGCTACCATTAGTCAGACTCAGACTAACAGTACTCATGTGCTAAATGGAAGCTCACTTCCAGCCATCCTGACTCCAAAGTCTTTGCTAAACAATACATAGTGTCAGATGATGGCTGAGCCCAAGAAGAAGCAATTACTTCCTCCAAGCCCCCTTGGATTTACAAGGAAACCCCCACAGAAAAATAGTGTCAGTCTGAGCAACAGTTTGAAATGTCACTGCCTACACTTGCGGTGATGAAGAACATTTCTCCATGTGACAGGCCCAGCAGTGTTGCTGATATAGGATAAGGAGGAGGAAGACAAAGAGGATTTTGGCACACAGTATGGCTAGATTTGAGAGGTACTGTAGCTCCAGAAAAAATGTTGCTTATGAGAGACATATGGTGTTTCATTTATAAATCAGCAGCAGTATGCACCACTCTAGTCGCATCTGACTGACGGGAAGTTTTAAAGCTTAAAGCCGTGAGTTAACGTTCAGATCCTCAAAAGTTTTCAGGGATCCAAATTCCACTGAAATCCAAAGTGCCTAAATACCTCTATACCTGGATACCTAAATACCTCTAAGGGCCTATGCCTAAATGACCCCCTTAAGTAAAAGGATTTTAAATTTGTAAGAAGGTTCGAATACTATTCATGCAGAACACCCCCGCCAGCTTATTAACCATTCTTTCCTTCAAAGATGTTTAAAACTCACTCCAGCTGGTTTATATAAGCTAGAGTCATACTTTAGCTGCCAGGTGGACCTGGGATGTTACCTTTCCCTA
>NW_005842139.1:1492222-1494619 GCF_000455745.1 Alligator sinensis
CAGAAACTGCTGTGACGTTTAAACGGCAAAGGAAATCATGGGATCAGTTATGATAACAGCACTAGTAGAAACTGGCTTATCAAAGGCATATCTGTGCACATGATGATGGAGGACACTCCCTTCCACTCAAGCGTTACCTGTGGTGTTGGAGGAAGCTGTGGGGATGGGTGATTAAGCTATTGCTGTGCTGTTGGTTGTCAGGAAGTAAATCTTAAGATTTTTGTGGTTGTATTTCATGTGGTTGAGTCTTGGTTGTTCCATAATTGAGGTGTCCTGGTAGTTAGTGAAGTTTGCAACATACACACAAACTCCCTAGAAGTCTCTGAAGTCGAGGTGGGCCCACATTTAATACGCTGCAAGCTAGGATTATTTTCAGAAATGTGAACAGTTCCAGGGGACTGTGGTTTCCCAGTGCAACTTCCCTACCTTAAAGTTAGTCCTTTAATACTTCTCTGTCAGTCATTTCTATATAGGAATTACTATTACCACACCTGAGTTAGCCAGAGCTAAAAACAGTCTGCAAGGCTGTGAAATGAATGAGAGCCATTGCCATTTGGCTAGCAGCAAAACTGCACAAGAAAAGTTGAGTAGTGGAACATCGAGACTATAAAAAAGGAGAGAGAGTTGTTATCACCTGTGGAGTGGAGAGAGATTAGCAGCAATCAGGGAGATGATGATGAGCCATGAACTCAATTGATTCTCCCAGTGCTGTCTGTATAGAAATGATGCTGCCCCTCCTAGACAGTTGGTTTTAACGTTTGGGTGGTCCAGGAATCAAAGGGGTGCAACTGCCCCGTGCCTCCGCCTCCCCCCCAAACCCGCCCCTGGCCTGTTTTCCTTCCAGCTAACTAGACTGGATCAGGTTCCTCCAAGAGGACATCAACATCAGTACAGCTCCGCGATTTTTCTAGATGCGTCAGTGTTGTACAAGTTGGTGCACGCTTTCCCCAGAGGCTGTGCACTGCCTGCCCATTTCGATAAGAGCTCTCGCATTATTTGTCTGCCCGTGGGACACCAGACAAGACACTGAACACTACATTCATTACTGACAACTGCCTCACCATTGTGTCGCATCGCAGACCTGGCCTCTGCATCCATTGCCAAGGCTACTTCAGAAAGTCATGGCCAGACAATGCAATCATCAGTCAGCTGAGTGGCTCTCCTTTAATCTTAATACCAAACAGACTACTGTTTGAAATGCCATTGTTTGTTACATTTCTCTAAGCAAAGGGCACGGAAAACTTCTGATCTTCTTCCGACAAAACAGAAGCACTTCATTGGCAGCTGTACTACAAATGCATTTAATCCATTAGTCTGTCTCATGAAACCTAGAATAATAAATGTAGGGGCTGAGATTTGTTTCTTTGGTATACAGCATTTCCTGTGCTCTTGATGAATCATCGCCTTACTTTTTCTAATTGATCATATTGCAAGCTCAGGAAAGAGGGCAAGTCAATTTAAAAAATGTAGCCACTGCATTAGGTCACTTCCTGACATTGGTTCAGAACAGCCAGAACAGCTATCATCTTGTGTTACCAAACTATGAGGAGAAATATCCTGAAATGCTGATCAGCAGCAGGCTCATAACTTTGCATTATAAAAGCTCCACAAGGGACCTGCTGGGCTCAATACACAGTTGCCCACCTCCTAGCTAAGGCAGAGTCCAACTCCAGATTTCATAGACATTTGGGCTGGAAGGGACCCTGAAGGATCATCGAGTCCAGCCCCCTGCCCCATGGGGCAGGAAGTCAGCAGGGATCATAGGATCCCAGCAAGATAAACATCCAAAAGTGTCTTCAAGGCGTTCAAAGTGGGTGCTTGAACCACCTCTGGCAGCAGTCTATTGCAAACCTAGGCGGCTCGGACAGTGAAGAAGTTCTTCCTTATGTCCAGCCTGAATCGGTCGTGGCGAAGTTTGTGACCATTTGATCTTGTCATCCCTTGGGGCACTCTGGTGAACAGACATTCCCCCAGATCCTGATGAACACCCCTAATAAACTTATAGGTGGCCACCAGATCACCCCTGAGCCCGTGCTTTTCCAGGCTGAAGAGTCCCATGGCTCTCAGCCTGTTGTTGTAAGGTCTGCTTCCCTGACCTCTGATCGTGCATGTGGCTCTTCTCTGGACTCTCTCAAGCTTCTCCACATCCTTTTTGAATTGTGGAGCCCAAAACTGGATGCAGTACTCCAGCTGGCAGCCTCACCAGGGCCGAGTACAAGGGGAGAATGACGTCCCGGGATTTGCTTGAGAAGCATCTATGGATGCAGGCCAGCGTTTTACTCACTTTACTAGCTGCAGCATCACATTGAAGGCTCATGTTCATCTTGTGGTCAATCATGACCCCCAAGTCCCTTTCATCTGTAGTGCTAACCAGCATAGCACTGCCGAGCCTATAAG
>NW_005842139.1:1494856-1540501 GCF_000455745.1 Alligator sinensis
TGGTCATAAAAGGAAATGAGATTGGTCAAGCAAGACCTACCCCCAACAAACCTGTGCTGGGTATCCCTCAGGATATTGCCATCAGCTAGCCTGTATAGGATGGCTTCTTTGATAATCTTTTCCAAGACGTTCCCCGGGATAGAGATCAGGCTGATGGGTCTGTAGTTTGCCGGATCCACTTTCCTCCCTTTTTTGAAGATTGGCACCACATTGGCCTTCTTCCAATCGTCGGGCACTTCACCAGAGCACCAGGAGTTATCAAGGATCCATGCCAGGGGCTGAGCTATGATGCTCGCCACCTCCTTGAGTACCCTTGGGTGTAAACCATCAGGGCCGGCTGACTTGAAGGTATCCAGCCTGTCAAGGTGTTCCTTCATGAGGTCAGCTTTGGAGGGTAAAGACTCTCCCTCACCTGGGCCTCCCTGTCCCACAGCGGGCAGGGGCGTCCCATGGGACTGGTGAAAAACTGATGCAAAGTACCCATTTAGCAAGTTTGCTTTTTCCTGGGCATCGGTTGTCAGTTGTCCCATCTGGTTTAGCAGGGGTCCAATATTGCTCTTGCCTATCCTCTGGCTTCCCACATATCTAAAAAAGGACTTTTTATTATCCTTGATATTTGTAGCTAGCTGGAGTTCCATCGCAGCCTTGGCTTTCCTGGTTTGCTCTCTGCAGGTCTGGACCAGAGCAAAGTATTCCTCCTTGGTGGTGGATCCAGTCCTTCATCCTTTGTAGGTCTTCCTTTTAAGTCATGCAATTCAAGGTCATAGTTCTGATCAAAGACCTGAATGCTTCCTACAACAGTAATAGTAAATGGGAACAAGGTTGGATCCAGGAGGGGCTGCACCAGTGCACTTGCCCCAACCCGCCTTGATTCCTGGTCCACCCAAAGTTTAAAACCAACTGCCTGGCCGTGGCAGCAGCATTTCTAGTTAGGCAGTGCTGAGACAGTCAATTGACTTCATGACTCATTATAATCTCAACTCCTCACTCCATAGGTGTTAACGAACCTCTTTTCTTTTTAATGGTCTTGATGTTCCATCAGTTAAGCGATCCTTTGTTCTGCAATGCTGTTGCCTGTTGGCTGCTCCTGGTAATGAAGCTCCTATTTCGCAGCCCTGCAGATTTTTTTTAACTCCTTCCAATGAAGTTATACTTGTTTTTGCTTTAATCTTAAACTGAATAATACAGCCGTGGGCCCCCAACCTACTAGTAAAGCTTTGAGGTTCTTTTTAACTGATGAAAACTGTGCTGTTTGTACATGTGATGGTGGACATCACCATCTGCATCCCCCTTTTCAAAATCCTAGATCCACCCATGAGTGGGAGACTAGAGAAATGGTCCTCCTGGTGAATAAGATTCATAGGCTGGACATTCCTGAGGAATTCTCAACCTCTGGCAAAAGGATGATTATAAACACCCTTCCACTGACTTAATTACTTTGGCTAATGAACAGGGGGAAGTGTTTGAGACAAGGCTCCTCCCAGTCCCTTCAAGGAGGGAGTAAGCAGTCAAAGAGGTTGTTACTCCCATCTATACCCAAGGGGGGGATAGTCTGCATAGGATAGCCCCATGCAGGCATATAGTCTGGATATACAGCAGAACCGCTGTATTTCAGGAGCACCAGCAATAGTGATCTCTTCCTAACCCTCCTTGGCCTTCTCCTTTAGCCAGGAATTAGCACCAGATAAGTAAGACATTCTTATCTGAGCTCTGACTAATGTTTATGGCTCTCACTAATTGGACAGGCCTCCTAATGACTAGTTACTGTACCACTGATATTTGAAACAAAGAAAAAGCTGCTCCGTAATATACCTTGCATTAAGACAACGCAGCACAAGGCGAGAAGAATTTCCTTCCTGATCTCCATAGTTGATCATCTCATGCCCTGAAGCATTAGGCTTGATTCTGCTAATCATTATTTAGTTTGTGGAGCTCCAGACTATATTAGTGGTGCCCAGTAACTGATACTTTGGGAATTTAATCAAACACTTATACTAAATGGGACTATTTACTTTTCTCCCCTAGAGGTACCCACTTTCAAAAATTCTCTGAATATCATTGAAATAAATATGAAGTCTGAATACCCCAGTGTATTTCAGAGGATTTATGTATGTTGAAATATATTTTTTCTTACTATTTATTCCCTCATGCACTCTGACAACACCTCATCTCTGGCATTTCCCTCATGGGGAACCCATTGGAGCTTTCCTGTGTCTTTATGGCATGTCAGCGTTGTCTCCCACTAAAATGTTGTCTTGAACGCGTCATGAGCCCTGCAAGGAAAGGTTCAAAAAACTAGGTAGGCTTAGTTTGGAGAAAAGGAGATTAAAGGAGGGTATGGTTGTAGTTTTCAAATATGTGAAAGTCTGCCAAAAGAAGAGGAGAGCAACTCTAGATTGAGATTAAATCACAGATTTAGATTGCATCTCAGAGGGGAAATAAAAACCAAAAACCTGTTTTATGGCCAGCCACATGAATTTAACAGGCGAACACTTTTGGGAGAGCCGAACTCTGGACTGGAATCCTTTTCTCTGCACGTGGAAGTCACTTTACAGCAGTGTAAATGAGAACAAAGTACAAAACAGGGTAGAAATAGGACCTTCATATCTGCCATTTTTCACTGTAGTCCAGTAATAGCATAAGAGGCTTTTCACTGACTTCAGTGGGCTCGGCCGTAGCCTTTTACACGGAGTGCTTACTACTTGATGGCTAGGGCCTTATTTTTCAGAGGTGCTGAGCCCTTGCACTGAAAATGAGCCAATACTGCTCCCATCCAGTGATAGGAGTGATTTGTGGATCACTGGACAAAATATACATAGTCATCGCAAAGCCAGGATCTCTTTATGCCTTCCTCATATTCCTTGTCAAGTGACACAAGACTTCTGCAAACAACTGTATTCAGCTTCTGCCATTCGCTGAGCTCCATTTCCTTCAGTCACCCTGCAAACCCTTATGTGCTGCAAGCATGATTTTGTCTTTCTAAAGCCATGCATAAGTGTTGCTTTCTCTCTTTCTATTGCCTCGACCCATCATCTGCTATTTTTCCTCCTTACCTGCCCCTGCCCTTGTACAGGGTCTTCCAGCTTAGCCACTTACTTCTGCTTGTTTATCTCTGGACTAAGCACTACTCATACCATCTGTGACATTACGTAGTTCCCTCCTAGGTATCCCATAACCTCTCAACATTTCTTTCATTGGTCAGGTCAGCAATTGGGGCAAAACACCTGCCAATTATCTCCCTGAACTGAGCCTCCTTCCCCAGGTCAATCAGCGTGCTCCCACCCACATATGCAATCACTCCTTCCTGGTCTCCACCTGCCAATTCACAGTATATTTCTGGTGAAACAAATTGATATTTAGATCCAATGTAACTGCTTTACATATCTTTGCTTTGCATGCAGATATGCCATAAGGTTCTGTTTGCTCATTAAAAAGGTCTCAGACACTGTCAGTCAACCTCATCCAGATGCCTTCAAGGATATTGCAGACAGAGGAGATAACAAATAGCAAATCATTTTTGACTGTACCAAAACTAACTACAGTCAATGGTCAGACCTAGCACATTTGTAATGTGTGCTGTCATTGTTTTCATAAATCCTGCACTAGGAAAGGAGCTTTTTTTCCTTTTTTTTGAACGGTAGTCCAAAAAAATGGGTGGGAGACTGAGAACAAACGACAATTTTGGAAGACTGTAAATAAATAGTATTCTATTAGACAATTTTTTACACTGTAGCTAACTGATTTCTCGGGAAATATCAACCTATAAGTGATTGCTTTGTGTTCCCTGAAAATTGACACTATGCTTGGGAACACAGAAATTTAAAAACAATGAATGTTCGTGTGAATTAATGATGAGCTTCCATTGCCAATTACTGTAGCTAAGCTCTTTACCTAGGAGGAAATCTTCCAGAAAGATAAATAATGTTGGAAAAGGCAGCCCAAATGAGTCAAGAGTTCCCATAGGTGCAAAATAGCAACCTCTCCTGGGCCCTATCTCATAGGAAACAGCTTTCCAATTAGTTTACCCCAGACAAGCTGGCTTCTCCTCCCTGAGAATTTTGCTACCAGTCTATCTTCCATCTGTGCCTTGGTTTTGTCCTACAAATCACAATCAGTGTGATGCAATGAACTTTTAAACTGCAATGTTATCTTATTTAGATGCTACCTGTCTAATAAATTGAACTTTCTTGTCCTTCAGTGAAATAATATTTGTGTGTATGTTCATGTACAGTAATGAAACACATGGGACACGATCTAGATTATGGACAGTTAACTTGCTCAGGTTTACTTGGGTATGCAGATGGCTTATAGAATAGCTTTCTTTACATGAGATCTGGTTCAGTCTGGCTTCTTTCTAAGGTGAATAAGCAAAATACCAAACGGGAGGGGCGGGGGAAAGAGGAAGAGGGCTTTGAAAAGACAAATCCTCCAAAGCTGAAGTTATATTTATGCTGAGTGAATGTTGTGAGCAGGTGATTTTTCCCACCTACTGCATGATGCCATCCTACATACCCAGTTCAAGGTCAAACCTTTCCAAGGTTTCACTTCATTAACAAACAAATGAACAATGAAGTGCAGTCTAACCATCTCTCCCAGCGTGGCTGTTCCTAAAATAGATTTGATCAGCCCGTTTCCTTGTTCCTGCCTCCCCCATCCTAGATGCATCTGGTCGGGCAGCCCAGTTTTGAACCCAGCTCCTTCCATTTCAAATTCCCTTATGCTGGTTGGTCTTCTCCATACTTGACCTTGTTGGTAAAGCAGGACAGTCCAGTAACCCCTTCCTGTGTTGGTTTGAAATGAGATTTATCCACTCCCTTAGGTACATTGGAGACTTGGCTGCACTTCCCATGTGAACTCTTATTTACCAGGTGTTTTCCATGCTCTCTGTTAGAGGTAGCTGCATATCAATAGTGGCCTGGGCATGGGCATATTGGCTCCAATTCTGTGGTTCTCACAGTTTGATGTTGGAGGGGGGAAGGAGGGGCAGGGAGTGGCTCATTTCCTAATAAAATAAAGTTGCAGTTCTCAGTGGGTTTGGCTAAGTAAAAAGTCAGTCATAGCCAAGTTGGAGACCACAGGATATGATCCATTGCTCATAAAGAGCACTGGGATTGTCAATGTTGCAGCCTAATATGCGATTGTATGGCATCATCATTTATATAGCAACATAAGGTGGAGAAATCAAGGAACAGACTAGATCCTACCCAGGGACCCGAGTTAAAGTGATCTCCATTAAAGAGTCAATGTGGGTAACTATATACAGTGGTCTCTGTGATGATACAATAGCCTTTCCTATATCCAGAGCAGGAAATAATGCACAGTAACTACTGGTAGATGCTAACCCTCCAATAAATCTACCTGTGGTTTCTTTTTCAAACCACTTAATGAAACACATTTTTAAAACACTCCATATATTGGATCTATTGATATGATTGTCAATTTATTTTAAATGAATCCAAATGCCATAGGATTTAGGTGCCAGAAGCAGAAGTAGCTTTCAAACTTCTGATTGTTTTAGCCCCGGGCATGCTGGCTAAACAGCAAAGGAGCCATTTGAAGCTGCCATTGCTTGAAAATATAGTCCTATGGTGCTATAGTCCACACTCCATAATTCTCTATTCTTTTTAGTCCACACTCCGTACTTCTCTATTCTTTTTCCATGCCCTCGCTTGAGTAGGGCATGGAAAAAGAGCAGGTTTAGTTAGTTTGAGGGCTGGGGTACAAGTTTAAGGGCCAATGCATGTTCCTGCCTGGGTGTATTAAATCTTTGTGCTCTTCCAGACTGTCGGGCCCACTACTGCTATACGTGAGGGTGAGGTATGTAAGCCAGTCCTTCACCTGTGTCACCCCCACCACTACAGGGGATTATAAAGACTTGTCCATGAATGGCACAGCTGTTCCTAGCTGACCTTGGAAACAGGATTTGCGGGCAAGTGAGATACTTAACACCAGCTAATCAGGTCATCTTAGCATCTTATCTGACATGGGAAGCCAGGAATTCCTATAGGATGGTATTAGGATAGTGAGGGAGGGAACCTGCTGATAATGCTGCACCGAATGCCTGATGAGTATTATGGATCTGCACACAAAAGGAAAATCTCCCCCCTGGACTCACACAGCCTTGGTAGCTGGTGAATTGACTGCAAGGAGCTTCTACAAGCCAGAAGCCATAGAAGTTAACATGGTCTGGATTGGGCCTCACACATTGTTTTAAAAGAATTCCTTAAAAATTGATAAATACACACCCCTAGACAATGAAGCCCCAGCTGTGTATTTAACTCTAGATCATAATGACTCCAAATCTTCATTAAGGTACTACAGGGAAACACCAGTTTCCATCCATAGCTCTCTGTAATGTTTTTCACAAGAATCCTCACGTCTCCAGCAAACCAGACTCCCAGAAGAAATCTTTCCTTTTTTTTTTTTTTTAAACTAACATTAACAAAACAATAAAGGAGACTCACTGACAGCAGAAAGCATGTCAACCTCCTATTAAAAAACTCACTTAAATTGACACAAGTCAGGAGTTAGTGCTGAAGTCTCATCTTTCACTCATCTTGTACCTATGTATCACAGATAATAAGGTCTTCTCTTAGAAGAACCTCAGAGCAGTTGGGTGACCTTATATACAAAATGAGCTGTAATAACCAGGTACAGCAAGGGTGAGATAAGGGTGCCCTTTAACTGCATTTCTCAGATTTTTTTGAATTTATGCCAGATCCTGAAATATTGTTTCGGTTTACTTTTTTCTGAGTGCAAACAGAGAGCATTGTAGATACGGAGTGTTTCTGCTAATTTTATACAAACATACCTACTATCCATGTATTATAAATGACGTGCATAATGCTTATTTTTGGAAAGATTTATAGGTGCATCCTTTCTGTCACACCTTCTGTATTCAGTGCTTGATACAGAATTGTACCAGTGTAAAAAACATATGGTTTTGGGCTAACTCTGAACCATTAGAAGTCAATAATTTTGTAAAACCAGCAAGCAATCACAGTGCATTTATTCACAAAGGGCCTTTGTGCATTTTAATGAATTACTTTCTAACTAGCTCTGTTCAATAAATGTACATAAAATATTGGCTGTACAGTAAATACAAGCCTGCTATAGTTCTAAACATCTTGACTTTGTCTAAGGCAGGGGTTACAACAAAAGGAAAATGTAAAGATTTCTTTTACAGAGAAATGCTGCCAGATAAAATATTAATTTCTACATAAAGTGGCTCAGTTCACTGTTAGCATTTTTGTACAGTATACACCTTGGCTGCACATCAGCTGTTATTGGATGGCATAAGCTGTATCCATCTGTAACTTTCATTAAAATAGAATGCCATTGCATAATTATAGTTGGATTTTTTGCATGGAATACCAGTAAATCTTTCCGTACCAGAAGAGATGTTGTATATGAATTCTGTGTTTGGATGCAGAAAATGAGTGGATAGCATCAAACCTAACGTGGAGAGTGAGCATGACAAGCACAGAAGAGGCCAATAATTGAAACATCAGGTGCTTGATGTCTGCCACATACAATTTCTCCAGTTTAGCTGGGAGGGCTAGAAGAGGTGCATCTGTTTCAGGACAATACATCTATCTCCCTTAGTCATTTACATACTTATAAATTATAGAGAGATAATTTCCGAAGCAAACTTGGGTAATTTACCCACTCCCTCTTGTTGTACTGAGGGTGCCACTCTAGAAGGGCTTTAAATGAACAGTTGAGAAGTATGTTCTCTGCTTTCTGGTGTTATATTATTCCTAGAATGAAGCTCTACATTTTGCCTTTAGGATCATCACAAGTAGAAGAAAGACAGTACTTCACATAGGGTGCTTTAGTTGCTCTTGGAACTGGCTCCGTCACAAAGAGGACTGAGTTTAGCATATTTGCATGCCAGAAATAATTTACTCTGTTGCACCCTCTAGTGGGTTGACGATATACTAATCAGATTTCCTGCTTTGTTAGTTCTCCCTTCGTTTTCATATTTATGCAAGCTGTGGATGCACATGTTAAACAAGGAGTCGCAAAAAGTATAGCTGAGTACCACCATCAGATTTCTTTAATGCAAATTGACATTTCACTTTATTTTAGAACTTGTTCTCCAATAATGAGTCCAAAGCCGTGTATTCTTTAGTACATACGATTCTAAACACTGTGGGTATCAGTTCCTGTTTTTTATAAGATGGGATCTGTCTTAAGTCTAAGCTTGAGGTAAAACAATTTTTTATTCAACGAAGAAATTACTCAATCTTCTTTCAGGTCAAATATATAAGAAGGAAGAATCCAGGAAGAGAGTGAGAGAGCATGCATTTTTTGCATTAATTGTCTACATGATAACTACACTAGCTGTGTTCAATAGGTTTTCTGCAAATAATAAAAAGCTTCAATGTTGGTGTCAGTATTTGATTTAGTGTCTGACATTTCCAGCCTAAAACAGTTGTATTAAAAAAAAAATCCAGACCCAGACTGAGAAATGAGGCAAGAAATATGGGAACAAAGATGAAAAGCCACACCCGTACACATTAAATGTAATTCTACTTTCACTGATGTCACTTTTATCACTGATTTCGACAGGGAATCAGGTTCACTGTTTTCCGTGTGATCATTCCCTTTGCTCAGTGTTAATCTTGTGCTAAAATTAAGTCTTGAGGACCAGGCCAAATACAGTGCTTAGATGGTATTCAGCTACATCTGGATGGTACACAGTTTTAATGCCAGCAGGCAAGATACTCATCCTTGTCCTGTCCCCTTTGTGCCAGGGGGAAGATCAAAGCAGGATAAAGGCACCTGAACGTCACAGATCTGTCTGGGGAAGGACTCTATGAGCAAGGCCATTAAGATGCATGGCTATAAAACAGCTTCTGGGGAACACCCTCTGCACTTTCTGGTATAGAGGGTGTGTTGAAGGCAAACCACAGTAGGACAGCCCATATGCAAATAGGGACACATTGCCATTGCTAGGACAGGCTGCTGAGGGCTGTCTATAGGCGCAAAAAGAAGTGACACGTTTCACCCCATCTGGCCCCTGAAAGCACTCTACAGCCATGACTTAACACAAGTGCTTTAAAGGGACCTGATCCCACAGAAATCTGAACCCTCATTACATGGTTCAGGTGAGGGTGCTCCAAAGCAGAGCACCTTCATTAACCTTTGTCTGCTCTTGCTGGGAGCAGGGCTCAGCTGATGCAGCCCAGCGCTGCTCCCAGTGCTGCTTTCAGAGCAGAAGCGGGGAAGGGAGTGGATGTAGCTCATTTTCGGGGTTGCTGAGCTGGCACTGGAGGGTGGGGCAGGGGGCTTGGAGCCCCCCAGAGGTGGGGGGCTCCAATCCACACATCACCCTGCTCCAGTGCAGCTGGGGGAACCCCAGAATGGACCTCCCTCCCCTGCCTTCCCCCCTCCCATCCTGAGTCAGCATGGGAGCTGGGGGGGGGGCAGGGAAGCTAGAAGAGAGAAGCTGCAGACACAGACTCTCTCTCTGGATGGGCTCCAAATTGGAGCTCCATCTCCCACCCTCCTGACCCAACAGCTGTCTGTTGGGTTGGGAGGATGGGTCTAACTCATGTTGCTTTTTGTAAAGTGTCATGAGTTAGATCCAGGAGTTGCACTTCTGTCTGCACCTTATATTGTACACAAAGGGTGTAAATACCCCAAAACCAGGAGTATACAAAGGCTGCCATTAGCCTCCTTCCCATCCCTGGGATGAAATTTCTGTGCCATTTCTAAAGATCTCACACAATGTGTTTGTGTTTTTCATATGCAAATAAAAACATATAAGCAATTCCAAATGCCATTATGATTGAAAATACTAAGATACTTCCAACGAATTCTGACACTGGATGGCCAGAAGGAGCAAACAAAGCAGTCTAGCTTATCTTTTGTGCTTAGATGTGTTTTATAACAGAGTATGGAGAAAATCAATAGCCCCATCATAAATCTTGCTTACTTTTCTTATAGGCGTGATGGCTAACTTTCATGTGAAAATGTCAAAGTGAAAGCACTGTGCTCTCCAAGACGCCTTGGTTCAATCAGGCATAATACAGTACAAACAACACTAATGTAAATAAATGCACTGAGAACGTGAAAAACCACAGGAGCTGGGACTTTTTAGAACCAGATGATGAGTCCCTTTCTCCCACAAGTGTGCAGCTTCTTGTCAAGTAAGCCCCATTAACTTGTGCTCACCAGTATGAATGCAGGATTCATCGTCTGGCCAAAGTCGCACAAATTTCAGATTTTGTTCGTTTCAGTCTCAAAATGGTTGATCACAACGTAAACAAGAAGGGCCCTTTGTGCTGAAATAGTTTACACGGTATAATTAGCCATTCTTTAACGTTTTGTCAGCATAACTCATCTGAAACCCCAAAGGTACCTGGAAAGAGCTGAATCGTTACCCTAGAAAACTCTCACAAGTAGGACACTGCTCTTCTAGTTTATTGTGCCCGAAACAGAACAGATAAAACTTGAATTAAGATATGAAGGAAAGCAAAAATTTAAGCCTGCTATGAGTTCAATTATAATGTGTTTGCAGAAGCTGTATTTATGTCATCTAGTTAAAAAAAAATACCAGCATTGCTAAATTGGCTAAGAGGGTTTCTACCGCTTTAAATTAACTAATTGCCACTTAACTTTTTTTTTTTTTTTTTTTTTTAAAGGAATTGTTTCATTGTGACTAGGACATTCTAAAAACAAATGGTGGTTATTAGTGAGCAATGGAAAATTAAGTGCAAGCAATGTAACTGATGCACACAGAATGGTTTCAGGAAAGAACATACAAATATTTCCATTAATGGCCCTTTCCATTTCATCAATGAGGACAATGATACTACATTTATGGACAGCTGAAAGAAAGATAGTGAAGATGAGTGAAGATTTTGAAGGGAATTGTTGATAACAGAGGTAACAGGATGAAGAGAATAAAAATAAAATTGCTTCTAGTATCCTGGCAGCAAAAACTAAACTGCAGTTTCATCAATATCCACGACATCTGTGACAAGAGTCATCATCATGTTAAAAAAAGCATATTTCATTTTTTCCACTGAGGTGAGGTCTCGGATCCTGCCTCTCCACTTCTCAATCTACCGTTGTCCGTGGGCGAAATTCACTCCCTTGAGATCAGGGCCATCTCTCGCTCACATCCCACAAAAGCCTACATTTTCCAAAGGCGCATATTATAATCTATTACATATAGATAGCCCTTTAGAGCATAAAAATGTTTTGTTTGCTCAACTCTGAATTTGGTCCAAATCTGGGGAGTATGAGAAGTGAGGGGACGTTTGTGTTGTTTTAGATTTCTTGTTCCATGAGGAATTTAATTTTTAACCTAAGGAAGCATCACGCAGAACGTGAGGATCCTGGGCCAGATGCCCCATCCCCGTGCACCTTGTAGAGTCATTTTTATTTCCTACGAAGTGGCTATGAAATGTGATCGGGTCAGAACACCCCTATTACATCCTTGGCATGTGGTTTACATCCAATTTGCAGAGGTGCAAATGGCTACATCAGGTGTAGCCTGTCAAAGAATCAAGCCCTTCGTATTTAAACCAGCATGTTGTGGCGATGCACAGCTACAGAGGACAAGAATCATAGTAAGGTTAGGTCACAAGTAAAATGAGTCAGATAAGCTCAGCTCCAGACTCTGGTGGATACTCCTCTATAATGCAAAGCTATCGCGTTGCCAAAAGAGCACTTGAAGACTTTGGAGAAGCAGGGAGGATGCATGGATGGAGGCGGTAGGCAAGCTTCCCCAGAATATAGCTATTTATGTCTCTTACTTCATTAATATTAAATATACCCAAAATAAGGCAAAAATACTGAAAAGGGTCCTGAGTCATGAAAGTGTATCTATAATAACTCAGTTGGGAAATACTAGTGAAAAGCGGAGAATAGCCCGAGTCTTCAAATCTAAATCTAAAAAAGATACCAACAGGAAAGAGGTCTGTGCGGGTCTAGGGCACTGTCTCTAATATGTAACCTGTTTAGTGGAAGAATAAATTATCAGCAAATTAATTTGGCATAAATAGAACGGTCTTATGGGTTTGGTTTTAGCTGTCAGCAAACTTCTCTCTCCTAAAATTGATCATCGGTGTTATTCCATTCAATCAAATAAGGCCCCATATATTGTATAATGTTATATATTCTGTAACAAGACCTATTATAATTTGAGCTGAATCTGTTATCTTTACTACCGTGTGAATAGAGTCTGAAAGAGTTACAGAAAATGCTGATATACTTAGGATGACCTTCTTTGGTTCAGTAGTGTTACAGGCAGAGATTTTTTTTTTTGTTAGTAAGAAAGAGAAAATTACATTGAGCTAAAATGAATACTAATGAAACTCCTTAGTTAGCTTTCTTTGTGATAAGAATAAAAAAATTGGAACTATGTTCCTCTAGAATCTGAAGCAATTTTTGCCCTTTCTTCTGATAGAAAGATTACTGACAGGAGAGAAGGAGAGCAAAGTAATTTCATAAAATATCTGCATTTTTAAGAATGCTTTTGTTGCAAAAATGTTGGTGTGCAATTTCTTCAATCTACTTTTTAAGGCTGTAAAGAAAAAGTACCTATTTGTTCTGCACTGCAACAATGCCAGCTGCATTCAATCAACTAAAAAGCTGCAAGCCATAAACCTTCCTCCACAGCTATAGAGGAAAAAAAGGCAGGACCATAAAAATTCATCAGGATAATGTAGAGATGAGGCGCGTTTGAATCACCATCCCTGCAATCAACCAATCACTCATCCTGTGGCATTTACAGCACATCTCATTCCCCTGTTCCTTAAGGACAATTGATTTTCCTGATTCCATTAGCATAACGGCGAGGAAAATGACTGCAGTGCAATATTTCTGGAAAGTTCCAACAAGTATGCTGTGTGCTGGAGTGTGACCATAATAATAAGCTACCTAGCTAGCAACTGCGTGTGCTTCTGTTGCTGCTGCTATGGTATCACATCAGAGTGAAAAGGACACAGACTAAGCAATTTTGGGTTCAAGCACAGAAAAAAAAAATGTTTTCACAGAATATAAAACAAAAACTCACTTAAGCAAATAAACATAATTTCAAGGAGGACTGATCAGTAGGCAACATCTAGCAGCCCCTGAGCATTATTGTGTTCTGGTTAATAATTCCATTTTCTCAAACATTAGCAATATTTCTGCATTCCTCGATGGCTTTTTCTTTTCTTTTTTTCTTTTTTTTTTCCCCTCCTGCTTTTGCTCAGGTTTAAGACGGAAGGAAATGAAACTTTAATACTGCCAATTCCTTATAAATATACAAGAAGAATGCATCGATGGATTCCCCAAAGAATTTATAATCATTCACAGTATTACACAGTCATCAGCACTAAGCAGGGGTCTACACATTTTTCAGTTTTCTCTTTAACTTCGAGGATAATATCCACATTGGCTTAAATTATTCAAGATGATGAAACATTATTGGTGAACATGCACTGCCTAAATTTAAAACTGTACGTTATTATCTTCCCTTGTAAATGTATTTTAAAGATATGTTAAGCTTTTTGAAGTGTAATTCAGAGACTACTGTATCTCAAACAACATAAAATACTTTTCATCTTGTGAAGGATCCTTTAGACTTCTAAGGTCCTATCTGTTGTACATTTTTAAGTCCCTTTATAGCTTCAAGCCCAGTGGGTTATGCATGTTAAATTCAATCCCTAAATTGAATTCAAAAGTTGATGCAAGTCTTCCGACAGAACTAAGAGAAGTCTTCCAATTTCACATAGAAAAAGTCAATATTTTTAACTCCTCATCGACATGATTTTGTCATCATTATACTTCCTCGAAATGCTTCACTATTATTCATGACCATGAAAAAAAAGGAAGAGGGATCTTTACCCATTTCCAATCCATTCTGTGACATAGTTATGATTGTGGCCCAGATCTGCAAACACTTTTTGTTTTTAGTCCATGACTCAAAGAGTTTACCATCCAAGTACAAGACAATGGGGCGTCAACAGGTGGACACAGTCAAGAAATGCAAAGAGGTACTTAGGTGAGTTCATGTTGATCTGCAAGACAGGCAGTAGTCACAAAACATTAGCAACCTAATCATGGACAAAATGCCCCCCAAAATGACAAAGGAGTTTGCAGAGAGGATATGAAAAAGAATAAAGTATTGAGACTGTTTACAGAGAGCTCCTACCAAGCATGAAGGACAGCATGGGAGAGGCTAGGAAGGTGTTTGATCTCTCAATACTGAACGAGGGTAGCCTCAGGACAAGCATGAAGGACTTTGAAAGTGAAGACAAGAGTCTTATATTTAATGGAAGGAGGGTTGCAAAGAAAGAGACCAAAGAGACAAGCCAAAAAAATGATCTTTATAGCAGCATTTGGGAGAGGTACAAACAGGGAAAGGTTGCATTTGACCAGGCTGAAGAAAAGGGTAGTGCAATAATTGAGATGCAGGATGATGAGATGGATGGATCACTGTGTGGAAAAGGTGGCAGTTTTGAGAAAGTATACAAAACAGGATCAGCAAGTCTTAGACATAGCCTGCATGGAAGGATCTGGAAAGAGAGGTCCAAGCTGAAGATAACGTAATGGTCACAGGCCTGAGAAATAGGCAAGATGGTGTTGTCCACCATGGTCGAAGAAGCAGTAATGAAAAAGATTGGGGTGGGCGTTTGTAAAAAATGCAGTTTTCGATTAAGTGCTGTGCTGTTTGTTGGACACCACAATGTCACAGCGGGCTGTCCAAGATGTTCATCGTGTGAAATGTTGCTTTAAAGTGTCCATATCCAGATCTCAGTCTGTTCAGCATGACCCACACTTCACTGTCAAGGTCATGCCCAATGGGGGACTCATTTGATATTGATATAAAACACTATAGGAATAGATCTGATCTTCCCCAGAGGTTGGCCTTCTCCATTGCTGCCCATAGGTTTGGTTCAGCATCCTCAATCTCTTCCAGAAGTTTGTAGGCTTCATGTATAAATGGTTTTAAGCCTCTTAAGTCTCTATCTTAGTCAGGTCTTCAGTTAACAGTTGATGGAGCAAGTTGTTTGGAAAAATTTCTATTTTTTCCCCCATTTCAACAGATCCTAGGTCATCAGCATTGAGATAGTACCCGAATTTGTGTTTGTGGGTGATATTACCTGTGATACAATGCAAATGAAACAGACACATGCCGGTTTAATTTTAGGCACATGGGCACCATGAAAACACTGTGATTGCTCACTTGTGTAAAAATATTTATGGATTTAACAGCTGAGGGGCAGGGCAGAGAGGGGATGTTACAGAGCTCAGTTCTTCACTAGCTTAAAATCCTTACATTAGTGATGTATGTTATAGTTGCTCCTGGACCGGATGAAATCTAGCACTGTAATTAGCTGGCTCTCTGCATCTCCCCCTCTCCGCTGTGTTGGAGCAGAGCAGGGGTGGGGTGAAGAATTTGTCACTGCTTCTCCACGCTGGGTACAGTATTTCTCATTAGTCTGAGGAAGTGTTTCTGTTCTCTAGTTTAACAGCATAAGGAAATAAAACATGAATTTGAAATAGGTTTGAAATCATTTTCTCTAAAGAAGACTGTTATCAACTATGTGCATCATTTAAATCTAATACATCCTTGCTACACTGGGCATGCACTTATGCTAACTGATAGCTATTAATAATTAAAAATTAGCATTCGGTGGTGTTTTAGATCTTCAGAGCACTGTACAAACAATAATTGACCCTTTCAACACCAGCACAGGGGGGCTATAGGTAAGCGGAGCACTTATATTTCGTGGAGGGATATAATAAGACTGAAATTAAGCATTTGCAGCTCCCAAGAAGCTCTGTAAGTTTGGGCATACAAGAAGAAGAAACCCAAAGATTCAGATGCTCTTTTGTTTCTGTCGAAGCACAACAGTCAGAACCTCGGAAAACCAGGCCACTCATTTGAGTATCTAGCTATTGACTGCAGGGGTTGAGTTTAGCTACCCAAGTCTGAAGATTGTAGCCCTGGGTTTGACATATTTAATGGCGTTGGTTTGCATTCTACCAGTGGTTGTCCTTTTTAGTCCAAAAGGATCCCAAAGCATATTACAAACATGTGACCTCAGCCACAGAGTCAGCACCGTAATGGGAGTAGGCCTGGGACCTTTCAAGACCTTGTCTAATAGTAACCTGATGTACACTTTTAGGACTATTGCTTAACCTCGCTCAGTCACAGGTTTTGCTTTTTAAAACGGGGACAGTATTACTTAACTATCACTGGGGAGAATCATCAGTAATAAAGTAATGCTTGCATACCATTGCAATAGGGTGCTTTGTCTTATCCCTCCACCTAGTTTCTGTGACAAGGGCTCTAGAAACACAGCCCTAATAAAATTGCTACATACTTATATGGCACTGCTGAACTGCAGCCATTTCAGACTAGAGAAGCAGCCCGGGTTCCCATACATTGGGTTTTCCCAGACATGTCCTCTTTTTGGGCCCCCTGTCCTCCTGTCTGGGAGGGTTTTTAAATGCTAGCAAATGTCCAGGTTTCTGCTTTGTCTCTGCTTTCCCAGGCACTAGCAGCTTGGCTGCTTGGGGCTGGGAGCAGCGGGGCAAGGTGATTGGCTGTCAGGGGTCAAGTGCTCTGCACACAGGCCCCCACAGCTGCTCCTAGGTAAGAGATACACAGAGAGAGAGACAGAGAGAGAGGGAGTGCAGCCTAGTCTTCAGCTGTTTTCAGGCTGCTTTCAGCTACCAGAACAATTCAAAATAACCCTGAAACCAGCTTAACCAGTTCTGGAAAATCATCCACTCTACAGAGATCCTCTGGTAGCACAGAACTGGCATAGCAAGCCCAAATGCCAGCCACTCTTGGCTGCAAGAGTAGGGGACATGGCTAGCCTATTATCCTTTTGGTTCCCAAGATGCTTTAGCAGCCCCATGGGACTCCTGGTAGGGACAGCAGAGGATCAGAGCAGCACACCATTATGATCCCATAGGTGACTGAAAGCAACTCCATGGACTGTGTAGTGCCTTTATTAGGCAGAGCCCAGGAGTGGGAGGACAGGTACTGAACAGTGGAGAATCAGAACCACTGTATCCAAGTGGGATACTGGGGAATCCATTAGGATTCAAAATGCAAGATACCCGAAATGGAAAGTGGCCAGGACAAACACCATTACACATCAGCAAGTATCATGTGGGGTTTTAAGGACTATTTTTGCTCAAGAACTCAGGCTTATGTCTCATGTGAAGAATGATATTACCAGCAATACAATGCGCCTTAACACCACTGGGGCATCAGCTGTGTAGTGACTCAGTGTGAAAAGCACAACCTGTTAAATCAATAAAAAACCTTTCTGACATACTCAGCCCTTCTAGGAGTTGCCTACTTACAAACTTGCTCTCATTTTAGTTAAAGCTATTTAATTAAACTGGCACAATTCCCTGAGTGGCCACTGTTATTTTGGTTTAAGAGCAGCTTATTTCAATTTAGGTTAAACCTGTTGCTAACTAACTTGAGCTAGGCTTTTTCAGCATAGCTTATGTAAAATAAGTTTCCACAGAACGATTTATATTGCTTTAACTAAATTTGTTTTAAATCAGACCTTAAATTAATCTGGTACAACACCATATGTAGAGAAATATTTCTTTTTAGGTTCTCAAGGCACCCTTCATTAGTCTCAAGACACCCCTTAGAAAATGCCAGCTCCAAGCTTTCACTAATTCTTCTGGTGCAAAGAACTCAGAAAGATCACAACAGATCAGAATGTTTTTGACGTGTTTTTTTCACTGTGGATTCCTATTTTTAAAAAATCTCCAGGTTTATCTTGTGAATCATGTGTAGGCTTTTTCACGCCTAGCAGTGCTAACAGATGTAACCGTGGGGCTGAAAGACGTGACAATTTGTCGCACAATCGGCCACTGAAAGCGCTCTACAGCCATGCATTGACAGAAGTGCATGGCTGCAGAGTGCTTTAAAAATAAGTTGGGTGACAATCTGAACCCTTGTTATAGGAGGGTTCAGATGAAGGTGCTTCAAAGCATTCATTAACATCTGAAAGCATGGCTGGGAGCAGGGCTCAGCTGACATGCGCTGTCTTCAGAATGGGAGGGAGGGAAGGAAGGGAGTGGAGGGAGCTTCTTCTGGAGGCTGCCCAGCTGGCACTGGAAGGTGGGGCAGATGGATTGGAGCCCCCCTGAAGTGGGAAGGGCGACCCCCAAAACAAGCTCTCTCCACTCGTTTCCCCACTGTCCTATTGCAAAGATAGCACCAGGTCTTGGAGAGGGGAGGGATGGGGCTAGGGAGAGAGAGGCTGCGAAGATGCAGCCACTCTAAGCTGCAGCTCATCTCCCAATCCCCAGGATCCAACAGTGAATGTCTGTTGGGTCCCAGGGAAATCTGTAACTCATGGCACTTCCTGAGAAGCGCCACAAGTTAAAGCAGGGAGCTGCTCCCATCAAAGCCAACTGGCTTTATTGGAAGCTGGATTAGGTCAACAGTTAGCGCCCAATATGTGCAGTACCTGAGAGCACCGTCAAAAGGATTTCATAACAAGATTCACTGCTTTGGGTGTCTCCTATCTGTGTACTGACCAGGCCCCATACTGGTTAGCCTGAGTGATCTAACACAAACAGGTAGCTTAACAAAAAAATAAAATAAAAGGACCCTACAGCCTAGCTGCTGCTTTTCAACATCTCCTATTTTTTTTCCCAGACATCAAAACCATAAAGCCTTGAGGTTCTCTGACATGTACTGAACCTGGATCCTAAAAGTGCTACAACATAGAGGGAAAATGAGGTGCATGAAAGCGTGAATAATGTATATCTCCTTGCACTGTTCAACTTCATAGCACGCAAATGTCAGGAACTGGCACAGTACTCCGTCCCAGTTCAAAGGCTGGAAACAGCACTAGGTGTTACATTTATCTGCATTTAAAATCAAAGGGCACTAGGTGTAAAATATCAGTTAAGGTCAAACTATTCAGAAGTGTCCTTTCTCTTCAGATGCTGAACTTGAGTCAGATAGGGCTGGACTAGAGAGTCCTGGCTTTGGGCTGAAAACAGCACTTACATTCACCTTACTACCAAGGCTCACAGCTCTTGGTGTTACATTAGATTCAGCTCTTTCTTTTTCCCTTCACATCCAGGCATTTTCTAAGTGCTGCCCCTTTGCCCACTCAAACCCTCAGAGACATACCCTGTCCTCTGGGCCGCTGTGGCCAAAGCTCCTCACTGTGCTATGGCACTTGGAAAGGATGAAGTTTCGCTGTTCTCTTCCTTTCAATCTGCTCAAATAAATCGCCTCTGCTTTCTCCCTCTCAGGCCATGCTTCCCTCTGTACAATTTCCCTGATCTCTGCACTGGCGTTACTTCTAATTTATGCTTCTCCTAGCTCCCTTCAAGTCCTCTACGACTTCACTCCCTCATCTCACATTTCCCCGTCTATCCAAGCTTCTCTAACCATCAATCCCATTAGCTACTCTAACCGTGCAATTCTTACACATGTGAACAGTCCCACTAAAGTCAAAGGCACAGGTCCAGGTCCCTCCTCCACTATGCTCCCTTGAGCTTTCATCCCTTCCAGAGCACTCCTAAAACCCAAGGCCTGGGTGCTAGTGACCATGTGCAACTCCAATGTCTACTGTTTGCCTTACTGTACAGAGCCTGCTTGCACATTTAGGAGCAAACTCTGCCTGCTCCTTGCTGGGTCTCGTGGGCCCTCAAACCACAAAACCGGGTGCACCTCTGAGGCAGGATGTTGCAAAACTGGGTGAATAACAAGATCATCCATTCTGCCTCTATTGAGTTTGCAGGAGGACTAGCTGTTAGGGCTTCAACAGGGGAGGTAGCCTCTACTGTGAACCCACTGTTATTTTGTTGCCTGGATTGCTTCTTCTTTTGGGACAAAAGCCTCTTGTCCTAACTTAAGCAAAACTCCTACCGACTATGAGGAAGAATTTCCCTTGAGGGTATATAAGCTCTGTGAGATGGTGCTGTTATTTCTTTTTTGGTAATGTGCATTTTAACTACTGTAAAGTGCTGTGCGCATCAGTCATATACATCATTAATAAATAATAATAACTTGATGCTATTTCCATCTGGCAGCGTCTGTAGAGTCTGTCTCTTGGTGTGGTATCCATAATGCTATCGGGCACTTACCAGTCAGACCCCATCAGACCACGCTGGTGGTAAGTTGTGCACAGATAAGCTAGACAGCACACCAGGCATGGAAAGGGGGAGGCAGCTGTTCAGAAAATTCCTGGGCTTATTTACTATCCTACAAAAGCCCTTTAAAAAAAAAAAAGAAAGAAAAAAGAAAAGCCCTTCCTTTTTCTTAGCAGCCTGCCAAGAAGTTACTTGGGGGAACAGGGAAAGTGCTCTTTAAAAGGCTATTAAATGTTATTGTTAAAAGAAAAAGGTGCCCATAATGTAATGCCTTCCCCAGAGCAGTTCTTTCCTTTCTCCACAACAGCATCTCGGCTTTCTGTTTGTTTTGCACTAGGAGGCTGATGTTGACATTGTGGCTCATGATGAATTGGTGCTTGATGTCATTGCCAATGCTAATAGTTCTCCAAAACGAGACTACTTGGTTTTATAATTGCAGCAGCTATGGCGGGTGCTGATGGACTAATGTTAACCCCTTCTGTATCTCAGTAAGAAAAAGACTCCTTACATCCCGGAGTATTTTTGTTCTGTGCTTAGTTAACGACAAGCCCTTGATTCGTTAACGACAAGCCTACTGTATGTTGCACATCCAGTGCAATGACAGGGTTCACTAAGGACAAGGACTGACTTTGTGAATCTGGAAGTGTAAAAAAATTAGGGTTGGCTCAGTCCAGAAGCTCCCCATCCCCAAGATCCTGCACATTAGAGATGTGTACTGAAACTTCAGGGTGACGCAGATTCTGATTTCATAGCTACTCCTTGCCTCCATGGCAGGCCAAAACAAATGCCTAGATTCAAACCCCCCTGACCCATGGGGAAGCATGGATGCAGAGCTGAGGTCCATATCTCTACTAAGTCTGCTATGTTCAGATTAGTCTGCTCAAGCACTGTTAAAACAATGCTATGTTGACTAATAAGTAAGAACGTTAGAAAACTCTCAGTTTTTGGCAACTGTTAATTATGAATGTATAGTGGACATCCTATAGATATAGCATATATGCTTGCATGTGTATGTATGTGCAAACAAGATGTCTAAAGTTTCCTACCTGAGAGCTCCTGAACTCAATGTCCATCTTGCAGCAATTGGTGAGCTGACACGAACCCTGACATTAGGATCAGAGCAGAGCTGAAATTTTGAGACTGTTTTAAGAAAGCCAAAATTTATAGCAGAGGAAATGGAGGGTTCTGTCCTTAGCTCTGATCCTTTAATAGGCAGATCTCTTTTCAGGATTGGGATGTGGATTTTGCCAGCAAAGTCAGGAGACGCTGATTTTTTCAAGTACTTTGTTTTAAAAGTCATTCCTTAATAATGTTTCAGTCTATACTTGCTGGGCGTACAGCCCTCAAGTCAAGTGCACCCCAAGTGCATGCCTCAGAACTGAATGTGCAACCTTCTTCAGGGGGGAAAGTGGCCATTTTAAAGACCTACTGGCAGCTAGGGTTATGAAGAGCATCTGCCAGTAGATGTGCTGGTTTTTAATGACTACACTTTTATTTCAAAATTTAAATTTGGAGCATAAACTTCACTCCCCCAACACACTTTTAGCTTTTTTTTAAATGCTGTAAAAGCAACTGAAAGAGCCAAAGTTGCTTGCAAAACTATGCAGAATGGACTTTTTTGCAGGGGGATTGAAGAAGTTGAGAGAAAGAGTTGGACTGGGCAGAGAGGGCAAAAGGAACAGATGAAAGAGAAAGGTGGGCGCATTTATTTTTGCTGCTCAAAGACACGTAACTCAATGTTGAGCATGGCTGTTTGTGTATGCTGTGATCTTGGTGACATTAGTCCTCTTAAGAAAGGAAATTCTGGCAGCCTTCAGACAGAAGAGTTTGCCCAAAATCCAGCAGGGATAGAGGCTGATTGTCCTCATCCCAGCACCACAAAGCAGCCCCTCTACAGGCCATCTGTGAGGCAGAGACACATTGCAGCCTGGTGCCGCGGCGTTGTGTGCAGACATCTCCATCCTTGCAGTGGCTCCTCCTACACTGCAGGCGGATGTCGAAACTATCTGTGTTGCACACCAGAACTGTCTAGGGGTGTTGTTGGATTTACCTGCACCATAGAGACACGCTAAAAAGTCTCTGTATCACATCTGCAGGGATACAGCGTAGCTGCGTGAAATATTGTACATCATAAAGATAAACAATGAAACCCCAGAGGTTTCCCTGTAACGACTTTTACCTTTTTTCATTTTAGTTAAAAAGCTTCATCAGGAATTGTTATTGCTCCCAAATAACATTTTAAAATAACAAAAACAACCTCTTGCACGCTGCCTTGGGGATACATTCCTGTACCCTGCAGGTGGAAGGCACTCTTGCAGACGCTGCTCCTGAATCCTTCCAGGAGCTGGCGTAAGGACAAGCAAACTGCACGCGTAAAGCAATGGGAGCAGAGGTCCTGTAGGACAAGAAGAAGATGAATTTCAAGGGATCAAGAGGAGCAGAACATCAGAAAAGATGCCGGGGTAAGGGAGCAGAACAATAGTTCAGGAGGAAGTCTTATGAGAAAACAGAAGAGCACGAGAGGTGAGGCGTAGCAAAGGAGAAGCGTCAAGGGGCTAAATCAGCAGATAGATACTGAAGTCCTAGAAATAGTGCAGCAGCATAAGAGGCTGAGGAGGAGAAGCAGGTAGAAGCTGGTGAAAGAATAGACCTAGATAGACCTATTAATTTGTAACAAAATCACAACATGGGCAAAATGAGAAGGGATGCCGTCTACATAGCTCAGATGTCTAACATTAGCATAAACCATCTGACTATCACCCATGGTTAGAGCCACAGTCTCTCCCTCCCTCTCATCTTCACTAGGTCTGTATGCCATGTCTATCACAGCCAGAATATAGTCACGTGCTGCAAGCATGTTATAGCAGAAGCAGCAACTAGTGCTGTAATATGATGGTATAAGGCTTTTTCTACTCCATATTTTCAGTCACACAGTTATCTGAAACTTTCATGTTTGGGGCTGATATTTTATAGACTTCATCTCCACAGTCATCGGCTGTGCTTTGTTTGAAAGCTGGAAGGAAAACCAGTAACAGTTTTCCAAAGCAAAGGGAGCCAGAAAAATACACACTATTTTCTTTTAATGAAAAAGACATTTCTTCCAACCTTTAGTTTATGTGAACAGTTCTAGCAACCATTTGGCTGGAAGATCAAAGCTGAAATTTGGCATGAAAATAGGCTTTGGTGAGGATGTGTCTGATTTAGTCAGGTGAAAATTGGTTTGGATTTGACTGTGCAAAAACCTATTGAGCACTGATAGCACATTTTATGACTTCTTGTTAAGCTTTTAAAATGAGCAGCTAAGGAAGACTAGGTTATGGCATCCTGGCTAATTTATGGTCTATCTACCCTGCAGTCACTGCAGCTCAGATCACATACCCTACGGTAGCTTTAAAGTAGCCATCCTACACAGCCACAGCAGGATGGAGCTCAGCACCTGAGATTACCCATGCTCTCCGGCTTGTGTTTTGCAGCCTGCACTGGGCTCCATGCTGCCACAGCCAAAGTGTTTGGCATTGGTAAGGATAAAGTGTGAAAAATGCATACAAAACTGCAGCGAATGCACTGCATTCATACAATTAGCTGTGCAGAGCGTACTTCCTGATCACTCTTATGGCAGCAATTGGCAACCTTTCCAGGGGGCAAGCAGGCGCAAGGACCCAGCCGTGGCTGCCACCAATTCTCTCCATGGGCAGCACGAGGAAAGCTCCCATGTCCACCGCTTCTCCCTATAGCAGGGCAGGAAGAGCAACTGCCGCCAAAGCCCGACGTCCATGGGCCACAGGTTGCCAACCCCTGTTCTGCAGCAAAGCAGATGCAGAAGGAAGCAGAGTTAGGTTCATGCAGCGTTAACACTTGACATTTCTGACCTTCGAGTGCCTGCACGCTGAGTGCTGACATGTGCAACCACGGTACAGTCTCTCTCTCCGCATGGAACATAATTGTCAAAAAATAGAGAGAGTTCTGCCTCTGTTTATGTCATATCCATGAGCTGTATACACATGTAGCTGTCTAGGCATAAATATAGATAAAGATATGAGAGATACAAGCGCGCAGAGTATTAGATAATTGTTCTTCATTTACTGATCCTTATCCCCTCCCAGAACTGTGGAAGTTAATGAGCTCTGAAATACAAGCTTAAAAAAAAAACAACAAAAACCCCCAAAACTTTCATTTCAATAACATTATACACCCTCAGGCTCCTATTAAACTTTTTTTGCAACAATAACACCAGTCAAGCCAACATTCATATGTGAATTACAATGATACTGCACCACAGGAAAACTTGGAGAGAATTAAATGGAAAAGAGAGCACTGTCTTCAGTCAGCTAACAACTTGAGCTATATCCAAATTAATAGTAAATACTTCCTAGAGATGGGTGAATGAGCTCAGATGAAATAAGAGCCAACCTGACCTTTCTTTCAGTACATGAAGGGAACCTTTCTTGAAGGTTAAAAAAACCTCAGATTCAGCTGGGAAGCTGAAATACCACCAGAAAAACTCATCTCCCAGAATTTCTGACCAGATCTGAGCTGGCCATTTTGTGTCAACACCCTTTACCATCAGAAGTCTGGCCGGATAACATGAAACCTTAAGGGTGAGACTTACCAGAAGTGCCTACATGACTTAGGAGCTCAGGTCAGTAGGACTGGTTCTCCTAAGTCGCTTGCAGACAGGTTTTGAAAGGTCTACTCTTAAACTTTCCATGAGACACCTGGTCAGATATTCCAAAAGCATTTACGAGTTTGACTGCGTTGAAAGCAATGTGAGTGAGGCACCTAGGAACTTTTGAAAATCCCATTAGGTGGCTCTTAAACCTCCTTCCTTTAGAATCAGGCCCCTCGGGCACAGCTAGAAATTCCAGCCTTAAGGGTCTTCCAGGCCATAAGGAAACGCTTTTAGGTTTAGATACAAATCCTAAAAAAAGTCACCTCCCAACCATATGCACCTTCCAAATACAGAAGAGCTAGAAGCAAAACTATGATCCTCACTCCTCTCAGCTTAGATATGTTTGACTATGAGCTCCAAATGCAAATGTTGGGATTTGAACCCTCTCCCACAATAAAGACAAAGCCAAGTGATTTAGCTTGGCACTTGTACACAAAGCCAAGTGTTCTAGCTTTCACTGACGCAAAATAGTTTCATAAAGGGTGGGACATTTTTGATAGCATAGAAGGCTTCAGTGAACCAGTGGCAAAAGCCAAATTTGCAAAAGGGCTTCAGATCCAGCCTCTAATTGGCACCCTAAATGATGCACATTGACACTGTTATCCTCCCACTGCAGGTTTCCATTTCTGTCTCGGCACTGGCACGTGCTCCGCCAGGTGCAGGATTCCTAGCTGCATGGGGCTTGCTGCAAAATCAGCACCTTGAGCCCACTCTGGATGATTTGGCCTTCTCCATCAACCCAGCGCAGAATAAAATCAATGAGATTATTACAAGGCTCTTTCTTCCCTGATTGCATAACCAGCTCTGTGCAATTACAGTCACATACGTTTTCTGTATTAGGTTCAGTCGAATACACAGAACCTTTTCAACACAGTTCTTTTAATATCCCTGTGCCTACATACTTCCAGTGCAATCCAACAGAGTGGGCCAGCCAACTCACAACTGGTGGCTGTTGATTTTTCTGTTTGTTTATTTGCAGATCATCAAGAGCATGTGAAGAGTGGGTATGTGTGAAAAGAACTGCAGACTGAGCAGCTTGTAATTGGAACACTTCTGAGCAGAAACCAGGATTTCCGTGCTTGAGATCACTGGGGACCAAATCCTGACCCCCAAGGAGGGCAGAGCAAACAGGCTTTGGGTAAGGGGGGTCCCCACGGGACCTGGGGAGCAGATTTCTCCTACTCAGCCCACAGAGCACCAGCAACGCCATTCAGCACCTCACCGCGAAGGCTCATAGTTGCAGGGATAGGTGCAGCCCCTGCACTGGCTCTCTCCAGGGGCTTTCAGTCAGTCAGTCAGGGATGCCCAGGTCACTACATCCCACCCCTCCCTTCCCCTTGTTCTGCTATTCAAACCACTCTCTGGTGGCGCAGGAGCTGCCGTCGGGTACCGCCGTGCAGCACGCGCGGAGGACATGCTAGGGCAGTATCTCCCAGCTAAGGGCCCCGTGCAGCTGACCTGCACCAGTTCTGGCCGTGGGCAGGAGGAAAAGCAAGTGCCATTTCTTGGCTGATTGAATTCCCTCTGCAGCTCTATAAGTCAGCACATTTATTATATTGCTGAACTAATTCCTGTTATCTAACCACACAGCATTGCTTTTTAATTACCTGTGTAAGTTCCCTGCTTGATATGCTTTAGGAAGAAAAAGAACCGGGAGCCAAATCCAGGTAGTCACAGGGTGCAATGCCCATGGAGACTGCTGGGAGCATCACTCAGCTGCATAAGAGCAGAATTTGGCTACTTCTCCTTACAAGTGAGCCATATGGCTCAGAAGCATGGTTTGTGGGGGCTGGTCTGATGCTCCTGGAAGTGATTCAGGGGGTAGCCCCCTTGACAAATGTCCCTAACCAAAACCAGTACAAAGTTACGAGAGGAGATGGCCCCAGCCCGAGGAGCAGTTGGCCTATGCTCCATCTATCAGACTTACAGACTTGGATGGGGCAAAAGGGGACCCCTGAGTACCACTCAGATTGACAGCCAACCAAAAGCATTATAACTGATGACTCGGGCTCCCCAGAATAGCATCAGGTGATTTTTAAACTGTGGCTACGTGTATTTGCTTTCTGATGGCTCAGAAGCCATTTGCAAGCTCGTCTCTATAGACACGAGTGCTGGAACTTGTTTTTCTTGGAAAAAATGAAAGCTGAGGTTCTTGCTTAATAATATGACTTCAGGAGGTAGGACTTTAAAAATTAAGCGGATATTGCTAGATTCACAGCCACATAGCTAGGGCCCTACCGGATTCATGGCAGAAGTGGGCTGTGCTGTGGCTCCTTTAATCTTGCAGGTTCCCCTTTGCATTCCCCGCACTGCTGATTGGTGGAGGGGCCCTGCTTGTGGCTTACTCCTGATTGGCAGGGAAGCAAAAGCCGCCGTTTTAAACATGGCTCCATTTTTGCCTCCCCACCGCTGATTGGCCGAGGGGCCCCCATGGCCCCACAGCTTGCTGCCAACTGGCAGGGAAGCAAAAATGGTGCCATGTTTAAAACCACGGTTTTCACTTCCCTGCCAATCAGGAGCATGCCACAAGGGGCCCCTCCACCAATCAGTAGTGGGAGGAGGCATGCGGAGGAACCTGCAAATTTAAAGGAGCCGCAGTGCAGCCCACTTCTGCCCAATTCAGTAGGGCCCTACACATAGCAGTGGATTTGGCCAAGATTGCAATTTATACCCCAAAGTAAGGAATTTGATTTCTTAGCATAAAATTACCAATGGTCTTACTGGTCATAAAATTTCCTGGCTACTCTTTAATATTCAGCTTTTGGGTTCGATTCACCAAGGCAGTTTTTCATCAATATTACTCCATTTAAATCAGTGGAATTACACAAACATAAAATTAAACTAATATTATGATGAATCAGATGAATCACCACCCCCAGTTTTGCTACTGTTTGACCCCAGATCTAGATAAACAGCTCATTCTCCTTATTTAGTCATCCCTAATTTAGGGATGAAGAGCTCAGAAAGTAATATTAGGGGCAGAGAAATCCCAGCTGGCACAGAAGGACATTGTTTTCTGATTTCAGAAGTCCTGGCCAACTCTGGGTCCACAAATGATTTGGAGTGTCACTTGTTTAATGAAGGCTTCCAATGTGTCCAGATGCTCAGACCTTAACTCAGTTGGAAAGCAAGGCAACCCCTTGGTCAGCCTCCGCTGACCCACCAAAGACAGTCTGACAGTGATGCACATATGGTCCAGCCTACTTGATATCTGCACCTTCTATGGAAAATCCTCCCTAATGGAAAAACTTTTGCATGCACCAAGCCTTTTATTCATTAATTTTGTACAATCATGCCCATTTAACAGCAACTGTCATTAAGTGATTTTCCATTTAATATCAATTGAAAATCACTGATTTCCTTGTCCAAATAGCAATTAATGCCAATTATTTTACACAGCACCATGCACTGTTACAGGTTTTTCAATTTTCCAGTTAGCTTCACTATATCATTTTTTTTTTTTTTGGCCTAGTTTCATGGTTTTCAAGTCTGAAACAAGAGTCTGAAGCGGTGATTTCATTTTTTGGCATTCAGGAATTAAAACTGCTCAAAGATTACAGCAATGGAGATGGCATAAAGTAAATTCCTAGCCCAGTGACTCTCAACCTGAGACTGGAGGCACCCCTTGTTAGAGTCAACGCACCTCTCAAAAATGTCAGTTGTTAGCTTTCACTTGTTTTTTGCCTTCAGAAAAATAATAGAGCAATTCTTCTGTTGCAAAAAACTCTGACAGTCCACAGCAGGTCAGAATGCTTTTGACACTTTGGATTCCTAATTGAAATCTCTGAGTTCATGTACGAGTGTTTGCATGCTTAACAGTGCTAACATTGCGCAACACCCTTAAAAGGATCTTATGGCACCCTAGGGTGCCACAGGACCCTGGTTGAGAATCACTGACTTAAACACGCAATAAAGAAAGATACTATTTTGCTACATTATAGAAAACATTATGGTCTGCAAACCCTTATTACGAAGGGTTTGTTCTTCAACCAGACTGCAAAACTTGAGACCCCAGTACTATGTATCCTCCCTACCATAAGACCGATAGTGCAGATATTTCCAGGATTGAAATGTTTGCTCCAATATGTACTGGAGCCTTGATCTAAACTGTGTTTCCAAATAGGGCTAGAGCTTTGCTTCAACCAAGTCTTGGTCTGACTGGCTCAAGATGAGAATAAAGGCAGAAACTAAAGCTGATTGAACGTTGTCCATCACTAAATTGTTTATGGATTCTTTTTGCAATATAACAGACCTCTTAGCTGAAGCTGTCCAATTTTATCAGAGCTGCACAGAGTACTTTGGGTGGCTGAAAACAAACCTCCAAAAATATTGTCTTTTGATTTTTGTTCATGCAAGTGTAACCATTTTTCTCAGGGAAAAGATCTTTTCATGACCGGCTCAAGCTGGACCCCCGTGTGTTCCCGTCCATGGGGGCTTACAGTCACTGGTGCTGTATAACCACATAGTGGGCGCATCTACATGAGATGTTTACTGCGCCGTCGACTAATTAGCTGTGCAGTAAACATTTCAGCATCTACACACGTGCTCCTATTAGGGCACACAAAAGTAGTAAACTCCACAGCAAGGTAGTATCTGTAAGTACAAGAACTACCCTGCTGCAGAGTTTTTTTCATGAGCAGCAGCAGCGCTCATGTAGATGCCAACCCAGTCGGCTGGAGCATGAGGGTGCTTCAGTTTGGAGGGCTGCCTGCCAACCAGTCCCCACCCTGGAGCACCCTTGTGCCCCAGTCAGCCCCATCGCACCACATTGAGCTGGATCGGAGCAGCCCTGGGTCAGCAGGCTGACCCCCCTGGGTCCCCTGCCATCTGGGGCTGTTCCAACTCAGCTCAATGGGCTACGGTCCTGGCACATGTGCAGATGTGCCCCCAGCAGCAATAAGCTCCGGAGCAGTAAGCTCCGGAGCTTATTGCTGCATGTTAATAGGTACATGTAGATGCACCCAGTCACCAGCTTTGCTCCCACTCTGCTCCAAATTATCTCCTCTGTGCAGACCTATGTAAAGCCAACATGGAACTCAGTCTATAGCAGCATTGTATTGAGGACCTTCTCCATGGCCCCTGTCTGGCCAGTTGAACTTCACCCTCAGTAAACTAAAGCCATGAAAATGTCTTGCTTCAAAACTTTTTTTTTAATCAAATAAAACTGCAAACATGTTCTTCATTCTTGTGGCTAACGTCCAAGAATGCAATCTCTGTAAGTGGTGTTGAATTTAGCTTTTTTGTGATAAAGCTCTCTGAGCTTCTTTTCAAATAAACATGTACAGCTTTAAATGAATAAATCATGCAAATACATGTTAATGTATACATAAATTAACACAACATAATAAGGAAAACGAAGAAACAAGATTACAAATTTTCTGCACCTCCAAAATATGAGAGTGATATTTGCTTTAGAAAGAACAAACTCATTTAGCAAAAAGAGCTTATACAGATCCAAACAAACACGAATCTCCAATGAAAGTTAATTTTATGTTCAGCAAAGAAAGAAGATGTGCTTCCCACTACAATAGGCAAAATCCAATTAAATTAGGCAAACTTAGAAACAGAGAAACAAAATTTGATCTAGTAAATAAAATCCAAGTGCCAAATTCTGCTCTGGCTTACACCCTCACATTCTAGTAGGTGAGCTGGAGGCATTTCAGAAAGACATTGAATGAGCTGGTACCATAGAAGAATTTGCCCCAAAGAGACAAGTTTTCAAGCAGAATTTACATAGAAATGAGACTTCTCCTGCCTTCATCTTTTGTATTACTTTGAAAACATTTAAACAGAGTAAAGCTAACTCTCATGACCGGGACACTCAGTGACAGCTGTTAGGAATATATTCTCAACATTCAGTGAAACAAAATGGGCAGGATTCTCGAAAGCACTCATCCTTGCCTAACCCTCTTCCCTCTCTGGAGAGCGAGACTGACTTGGTGGGAAGGGCAGGGGAGCAAGGCAGGATTCAACCATTGCTGAGTGCTGCTAAAAGTTCGGTCCCGTCTTTTCTTTTGTCATTCTTACCATCATGCTGGTAGACTTATGAAGGTCATAGATTCATGACTTCTATGGTTAGAAGGGCCAATTATGATCATGTAGCCTGACTTCCTGAATAAATGAGGCCATAGAATTGCGGCCAATAATTTCTGCATGAAGCCCAAGTTCTAATATAGAAGTATGACATATAGTACTTCTGTTAAGTAGTCAAGTAAATCATCATATAAGTGATGGTCTATGAGACCCCTTCATGCAATCATTATTACCTACTGCTGAGTTAACTTATTTGTGTCAAGTGAACTTTGACAAAGAACAGAGCACCTAGCTCCTACAAGGTCCTAATGCAGGGGTCCAATTTGACTGTGGTTGGGCTCCAGGGTCTTTGGTGACAAGGGTCAGGTAGAAGAATAAAAGCTGTCATATAGCTGAAACAGATTCAATACAAACCATTATTTAAATCAGCTGGGCAGAAACGGTGCTAACTTTTATCCCACTCAACCCACTGAGTAGTAGAAAACTCAGCCCTAAGACTTCTTGATAATCACCTGGGATTGGAAGGCTTGGAGATGGCAGGCAGAGAATAAACTAAGGACATCTATCTAACGCATCTAAATCTGTCTGTCTAATGTATTTGCCAGACTTACCACCATGCCTCGCTGCCTCAACTGACTCCATTGGTACATGGACTCATAACATGATTCTCCACATTATCCCTTTATATATATATATCTCAGTGCTTATCTGGGAAGACAACCCTGTTAGAACCAATTCATTTTTTATGGTAGCTAAACCTTGGGGCTCTGCTTCAGCTGGGCACAAACACATAGAAATTTGTTTGCAATGCTCTTATCTCATGTCCTACTCTACACTAAGACCTGAACCCACTGGTTTGTCCAACCGGTCAGATTATTATATGTTGCTATATTAGTGTCCAATACTACTCCCAAATAAAGTCAATGCCAAAACTCCTATTAGCTTCAATGCTATACGTTTGGACTCTGGTCCCCAACGCAACATGTTACAGGGTGTGCTCTTCTCATAGTGCCCTTAAGTGATGTTAAGGATAAGTGCAGATATTATAAATGGGCAGATCTAGGATTTCGAAAAGGGAGGTGTGAGAGCAGCAACCCTCACTGCACCAGACCCCAGCTCCCAGACTTCACCCTGCAACAGCCAGGCGGGCAGATGAGCAGCATCAGGGGACTTTTTTAACTTTCTCAACTAAGTAAGACTCTTCACTCCCTTCTCCCTTCCCCTCCATACTCAGAGGCTTGTTCCCTCCCCTTCCTTCCTATTCCCTCCCGCCCCCACTTGTCACTGCCACTGTCCCCAGCTTGCCCAGGGCAGGTTGGGGGGTCTCCAGAGCTGCTTCTGCCCCATCCTTACCGGCTCCGTGTGGAACGAGGCTTGGCTAGAGATAGAGGTGACAGCAGGCAGGCCCCCTCCCCACACACCTGCTCCTGGGTTGGCAGGGAACATGGAGGGGAGGGTCTGTACAGGGAGGAGGTACCTGTCCACCGCTGCTGTCCCTGGATGAGCCTGGCTCTGCACAGAGCCTGGTTGCAGCAGGCAAGATTGACTCCAGAGCCCCCCACCTTGCCCCCGGGACAGCTGAAGATGGCAGCAGCAGCGGGCAAGGGAAAGGAGGAGGAAGGGGACAGGAGGGGACGGGCACTGAGAGCAGAGGGGAAGGGAGGGGGAATTCTTGCTTGCTTTGGTGCTCCCACAGCACAGTCAACTGAAAGGCGGGGTGCGTCCGCACCACTGCACCCCGCTGGATCTGCCCCTGCTTCTATTACTCTACCCTCCAAGCCATCCGGCTCCCAACCACTCATTTGATCATGCAAGGCTAATTCTGCCATGTCAGACATGTTAGACTATATTTCTCCCGAAACACAAAGAATATACAATTTCCTGACAGATTTCAGTACTGAACTGTCAACAAAAATATCGCTACAATAGAGCTGCAAAGTTAACAACCCATTTTGTGATTTCTGGAGATGTCGGTAGTTATTATAAATGACTTTCCAGTTAATTACCTGTTTTGGAAATTAAGGAGATTGGGGGTTCACAGCTGCTCCAATAAGTAGCTTCAGTGCCTGCCTCATCCCATTGAGTATGATAAATAATATATTCTCTCCCACCCAGATTGCCAGACAGTGGCTCTGTCAAACCCCTCAGAGAGCTCACTTTGTCTGCCATGTGTTAGGGGCAACATTTATGATAAAAGTAGAAATTAGATGGTGGCTAATCTTGCCTCTCCAGGTCCCAGGTGGGGCACAAGCACAGTTGCAGTGTGGTTTACTGGATGCTGTCAAAAAAATTACCTCGGGAAATTGCTGTGTATCAGGATATAGCAGAGGGAATATCCTCAGGAAGTTATTTTAGGTGCAGTAAGCAGTTGGGTGGACTGTTAAAAGAGAGTTTGGGTGACAAAGTAAAGCAAATGCATGTGATTCCTCTTTGAAAAAGCAAGTCTTACATTACAATTAGACTATGGTCAAGGAGAGTGGAATTGTAGTGCTCTGGGGTTTTTAATTTGCTTCTTATGACTGCTTAGACTATTTAGCTTCCTGATCATAATAACTCTGGTATTGTAGCAGCACCAAAGGACAGATCCAGCTGTCCTTCCCGTGTAATAGATACTAAAATTGTGGACTAGCCTAATGATCTTAAATTCTGCACAATTGTTCCTGTCAAAGCATGACTCTCCTCTCCCTTATAGAAGTATGAGCTAAGGGTAACTCTAGTGAAACCAGTGGAGTCACATAGTGGTGAGTAATCAGGGTAACCGGGATCAGAATTGGGATCATTGTTGTACAACAATAATGTAGAACATGGGCAGAGGTTTTGCTTTATGGGCTGGTCCCAAGCAAGTTCTTTCTTCTCCCAAATCAGCTATATTTCATCCTCACAGGTAGCTTAAAATTGACTTTCAGTTGCAATTTCCTTACATTCTTAAATCAATGCATTGCAACTTGAAAATCACAATAGACTAGCCCAAGGAAACCTGCTAGCTACCATTACAGATTCCAACCCTGCAACCCGAACACAGGCCGGTCACATCCCTTCTACCATTTACAATAAAGAATGGTACCACTCAAGGCTGGTGAAGCCAGTCACCCTTTGCACTCCTGTTCCCCTGTATGTCTTGGGTGGGTACCAGTGGGACAGAAATTTATGGCTGGATGTGTTTCTCAGTTCATATTACAACTGAAGAAATCCTTCAATGCACTGTCATTTCTATTGTCCACTGCTTCCCATCTTACTCATTTTCCGCAAAAAAAATTGCGTCCAACTAACCAACGCTGATGACGTACGTAAGAGTCAGCTACGTGATAAAATCCAACCTCTCACCTCAGCCTGGTGGCATCCTTCCCATTCTCATGTGGCTTTTCCAACCTCCTTAGCCCCTTACTTACTGTTTGTATGTTGGTTAGACAGCTGGCTCACCCTATTTTCACCAAAAATAACCCAGAATTTTGTACTCGATCAATTATAGATGAGCAATATAGCTACATAATGTATTTATATTGTAAATGGCAATCATATTGATTTGGAAGGACTTCTTTGAGGTGACTTTGCTGGACTTTTTGAAGGGCTCTTGTTTGGACTTTTTGAAGGAGTCTTCTCAGGAGTCTTGGCTGCAGGTTTTCTGGAGTCCTGTCTGCTTTCTTAAAGGAAGTGTCCGAGGACGTTTGGACAGCTGTTCTTCAGGGAGTTGGGCAACGCAGTGAACTTGTTCGCTGGCATGGTGTTGTGTTGGATCGAGCGTTGTCAAGTTGAAACTGATGTCAGAAAGTCGAAATGGGGTGTCAATTTATAAACGTTGCAAGTATAAAATGTTGTAACTCGAAATGTTGCTAAGTCAAGGACTGCCTGTACCTAAAACTAGTTTAAAGCACACTTTAGGTGGCATAAAGTTATACCACTCCAGGGCAGGTTTCTCTCTGATCTGTATTACCCAGCTTGCCTTTCCTTAATGTGTCACCACGCCCCACACATGAGCTGTCCAAGCTGCAGTCCTCCAGCTTCCCAGGATGCAGTGTCCCCTCCCCCACCCTCCTGTTCTGGGTGGACCAACTTCCCACCCCCTGAACTCTGCCGCCCAGGGGGCAGTTCTGGCACCAACCCAACTCTCCCTCCTGTCCCCAGGAGTGTGACCTTCCCATCCCCAGGGGTAAAACACCATGAAAACAGCCTGCAAAGCACATGCCAACTAGCCAGGTCATGGGCCATGGAAAGGTCTAGGGGGGAAGGGGAAGAAGGAACAGGGTAGGGGGCCAGATCGGGTCCTCATGAGCTGGGGCGTCCTTTCCAGGCAGTGGCTCTCCTGAAAGCACCTTCCCTCGGTGCTCCCACCTCCCGGGTTCACCAACCCTCGTGGCAAGTCACAGCTGTGCAGGTGGGGGACAGTCAGAGACGGTTTTTAGCTTTAAGGCATCACTGCTCCAAACTCAAACTAGCACTAATACCGATCAGCATTGAAGCAGCTCAAAGTGCAACCTGTAACAAGGCCCTAATTTAGCCTATTGGAAAGGCAGCTATTCTTCATTCCTGAAATATGAAGCCGACTCTTGGTTCAGTTGTAATGATCCTACTAAGAAACTTTGGGATGCTGTTTTGCTCTTTCTGAAAAAAATAGACTCAAAAGCAGGTTTTTGAAGGCACCTGATTTAATATGGAAAGAAGCTCTGTTAGTTTGACGTCAGGCAGAAGGCAGAAGGCAGGGTGGGGTGGCACCTTAGAGACTAACTGGTTCAGAAAGGCCAAGTCCTACTGATTTTCAGCAGTTCTTTTGCTCCTCAATGCCTTGAGACAGTAAGAAAATTGACCACTCAAGATGCCAGAGAATTCAAATTCTTACCAGAGAACATGAAACACACTCCTAAAAACACGCAGTCTGAGGCAATGTTATACGTCCTTACGTTTATTATGTTAGACTTCTTTAAACCAACCAACCAACCACCTCGTTTACACAAAAGTTCAGCATAAACTCCCCTGTAGAAAACATGACTATTACCGTTAATTTTAATGGCACAAGGTTAAAAGGTTGCAGCTTTTTTATAATGCTCTGCTTGTTACGAGGACATCTGTTGATAAATTATTTGGGAAGCTCCTGTTTTGCCCCCTTCATTAGAAAGATCTCAGACTCTCCATTTTTTTGCTTGAATATTGCCATATAAGGCCTTTAGCTAGGTTGACAACTTCGGTCTCTAAGACCATAAATATTTGTCTATTCAAAGGTAGCATTTATCTTACAAAGGCACACGTACCAGTTTTGCCTCTGACAAGTTCCTTGTTTATTTATTACTCTAATAGCAAATAGACTGTCATCCCTGCTGGGCCTCAAAAATGAACTAAATCCGCTGACATAACTGATTGGGAGCGGCTGCAAATTATTTTATTCAAAATTTGTGCAATAGCAGATTCAGGTTGCGGGGGGGAAATGCTGAAATCATAATTCTGCTAGTGACCTATATACTATGGAGTAACAATTCCCAAAGAAGTGACACATGTTTTTGCAGCCCTCGTGCTCAGACTGCAGCATTTGGGCTCCTTGTTGCCAGGGGTTTTGTGTTGAAGCCTCTGCATCTCTGCGTACATGCAGAGATCAGGGTAGAGCAATTTAGATAGAGGCACTTGGTGGGGTGGGGGAGATGGCAGCGACGAGGCATGCTCAGTAGAGGTCTCTGAAGCTGTGCAGAGGGCTTCTGTTAAGGGCAAGCAGCTTTGCAGGCTCCATACAATCACTGTCTGAGAGCTAAATAAATGATGGCCAGTGGAGACAGGCTTGCAGATAGGGGAGCTGGAAACAGCGCTGTAGACTCAGAAGCTAAATACTGCAGCACTAAGATGTGTCTGCCATGAGGGTTATGTCCCATATTTGAGTGCCACTTTGGATCCAGGCTACTTGACTTCCCTGTCATGCTGGGAGGTGCCAGTTGCCCCCTCCATGACCAGGACTGCTGCAGATATGAGCTTCTCTGGACTGTGTTTCCTGGGGAGACTGAGGTTGGAAAGAAACCATTGGGATGTTGTGCCTCGGAGGTGTTGGTGGATGCCTCCCTGTGCAGACTGCAGGTCACCTCCGGGAGCAGAAACAAGGGATGAGATGAACCCCGGCAGCAACCAAGAAGGGAAATCCATGGGAGAAAACACCAGGACAGGTACTAAGCAGCCACTTTGAATACTATTACCTATAGTGATTGCAGATGTCTGCATAGACCTTAGGCATTATGAAATGGTGCAGGACTCGCCAGCTCTCAGGTTTACTCGGTGTAACCCCCGCTCTCTTTTAAAGGCCTGACAAGACTGGGCTTTGGCCCATGTCTGGCCAAGGTGCAGAGGAAAGTAAGCATGTTGGCTACACATCAAGTTACCTCGTCATCCCTCTGTCCCATCATGGCTCTCAGGCTTGCTCCTCATCACTTCTCCAGTCCTGCAGTGGCTTTGAGAACAGGTGCACATTGCTGCAGCCTCATGTTGTGCTTCTACCTTTGATTTGGGCCTAACCCTACTCTTCTCTCAGGTGGGCAGCATTGGGTTAGATTATGCCTGATTACAGTCCCCTGCGGGGATGGTAAAAGGAATCAGATCACCCCTGGGATAGTCCCCTGCACTCCCCAGGCTCACAGGAGCAACCACGTGCTACCCAAATCTGGACACTGCAAGGGGAAGTGGGTGATGAATGGGTAGAGTACGATGCGACAGCAGGGGGAAAAGTAGCTTCGTTCACCCTCACCAAAGGCTGCCAGAGAAGTGTTGCCCTCCCTACACAAAGCCAGGAGGAATCAGGGAAGGGAATATACCTTCCCAGGTGTCTCTGCAACCCAATGGCTCTCCCAGGTGGGGCTGTTTATGCTCAAGGCACTACTTCCACTCACCTGCCAATCTCCCAACTTCATTGGAAACACTTGTGAGCAAAGCATGGCACAAGATCTGGCACCATTTAGTCCTAATTCGACTTGTATGGACATAAGTGATTCATAAATCCAGCGCTATCCCAGGGAACACAAGATAATTTCATTTACACCGAGCAGGACCTGCCTGCCCAATTCCTTTACTATTCTATTCTTATCCTGCTCTCATTACAGTATGTTCTGTTATCGTTACTTGGCCAATTGAGACATTTCCAAGAAACTCTCTCAATAATACTTTTCAGAGAAGGAAAGCAGTCTCTTAGCATGTCTTAGCATCTCCTCTACACACTTTATAACAATTTATTCTGCAATGTGATTACATGTTGGCACAGACTCTGATTAGGGCTTTAAACAGGAACTAACAGTAGTTATGTTGAATATGTTTCTCATCTGATGATGCACAATGCCATTGATTGGATGTAGATTATATCCAGCATTAACTCCAACTATATAAAAATATCACAATAGAAACTGTATCTCATGGCAGAAAATACTTTTTAATTGCATGGATGATCAGTACATGTGGGAACTTTTGCTTTAAACAATATGCAGCAGCAGTAGGAGTCATGGCTGTCAAAGACACATTCCTACAATTAACGATTAACAATGGTTTCTTTTTCTCATAATTGTTTTAACGTTGTTTGGTTTTGACCCTTTATTTATCTGAAAGTCATCTGCAAGAAATGTTGGGTCTGTCATTATCCCAAACTGCCAGAATAAATGGGGATACCCATTTGGAATCGATTTGTACCGAAGTGCAGGGAACTAGTGTCACATTGCAGGTAGGCCCTATTTGTATCAGATCCTCTACCGAGAGCATTACGAAGTGGATGTGCAACAAAGGAAAAAGTGAGGAATATATTACCAAGCCTTGTGAGACACTATATCCAGTTTATTAGAGAAGTTAATGACTGGTGGGTAGTCAGCTGAAAGGAAGAGAGGAGCCTTCCCCCCCGCCCCCCACTAGAAAAAGTATAAAGTTGAAACCTTTAACTGTAGTCAAGCTTCAATTTCCATTGACGGCATTGTGTCCACTCACAGTAACCTGGTCAATGGACCAGAAGATAATGATTTTCATTGAGCTTTAACATAGGACAAAGAAGTGCCTTAGACATTTTTAAATGTGCATCTCATCAAAGGTAATAAAATGTCAAATTCACAGCAGAAGACCTTGGTACTCCTATTAAGCGTAGCTCAAGTGGGCTATTATGAATAGGTCCTCTGCTAGGTTTTTAACGGTCATAAAGACAGCAAGCATGGCTAGGCAGAGGCAGCAATGGAGGGAGTCACCAGTAGGCTTATTAACAAAAGGAAGAGAGAAGACACAGTATAATGCCAGAAGAGAACAGGCAAAATGTCTGTGCATAGCAATAGATGAGCGTGCATTTTCATTACCCTGTTGATAGGAGCCCCTGTTTAGACGCGGCAAGATGCCAAGTGCCTGACAGTAGAGTGTGTTCCTAATCGCGTGGCAGACATTGCTGGAGGTTTTTTTCCAATGGCAGCTGAAGGTAATTTGAATCTAGGGAAATGGGGATGTCAAAACTCAGTTGCTGAATTCTTTGCCCATATTAATTCTCAGACCTTTTTATGTATCTTTCCTTATATGTGACTGTAAACTACTCAAAAGGCCATCTTTGAGGATGATTCGATTTCTGCTTGGATTTTGCCTACTGTAGTTTGTTCGTAACTTAAAGAACCAAACTGGCCTCATTGTGTTTGGAGAAGGGCCTTCAAGTGTATGCTTATTTGAATGAAAAGCTGAATATCAAATCAATTATTCTTCCATCATCTTTACCTATGGACTTTTTAAAATTCAGTCATGTCAGGTTTTTTCCTCTCTTTTTCTATGATCCTCCGGGTAGATTTCCTCAGCTAATTGTAGGGTCAGAACTTCAATAAAGACTTAGAATAACTCATGTGCAAAGTTTTTTAATACCCGAAACATGCCCTGGGGTTCAGTCCTTGAACAAAGAATACCAGACAGACGCCTCAGTCTATAAAAACAGCCATCCATGACTAAAATATATTCAATATAGAGTATGCAATTTGGAAAATAATCTTATTACACATAACTGTTCACCATACTTAATGTAACTGTTCCCAAATATGCAGATTACACTGAATGTAGAGAATTAAAGGCAGCTATTCCAAACCCAGAAGAATATTTTAGAAAGTTGCAAGAGAAAACAGTATGATGTCTGAATTAATTACCTGACCTTTGCTTTGAATATGTAATATCACAGTCATTACATTTTATTAAAAGACTGTATAATCACAAACGTAATCACAAAAGCAATGTTTAAGAAAAAATTTATTTGAACCTTTGTACTTGGGTCACACACAGTATAATTCAGTTTTTCTCTCTGCTTAATGTAATTCACATACAAACTCTGGCATGTAAAACTATAAAGCCCAGATGAACGAACCTGGCTTCCAAAAAGATGGCAACTTTTCCACTAAAGCATTTCATGAAGAATGGTACGGTCCCTAACCATAACACAGTGTCATGCTACTCAGTGGGCGCGTCTACATGTGCACATTTACTGAGCAGTAACTGAAATTACTGTGAGGCATGGTTGCGCATCTACATGTGCATGCCCATACTGTGCAGTAAATATAGCGACTTACACTGACTTGAGCATAAATTTGATACCTGCGCGATGCAGGTATCAAATTTATGACCAATTAGTTACTGTGCAGTAACACATGTGTAGATGCCTTACTGCACAGTAACACTGTGTGTGTGGACTGACTTGGGACTAAAGTTAGTCCCAAGTCAGACCACACACGACATTAATGCACTGTAGATGCCAGCCTATTCCTGCTTACTGCGCAGTAATGTACTGCACAGTAAATTTAAGCCGGCATAAATGCACATGTAAACATGCACAGTTAGATGCAAAGTTGAAAGTTTCATAAAGCTAGACTGTGGCCTTTTGCCACAATTGATCCATGTCACTAAGGAAAGCATTGGAAGCAGTTTCCTTTTTCAAACAAGGTAGAAGCCTCTAGGTAATTTATTTGGGGACATATACATAGCTCGCCTGAATGAGGATATGGGGAAATCTTGAGAAGCTAATATGAGTCACAGCACAGAAAATAGGTATCGAGGAGAAGGTGGGGGAAGGCCAGTGCAAGCATGTGGAGCTCATTTGGGTCACTGGCAAACCACAGCCAGAAATATATCTTTAGCACATGCAACATAGAATTGCTAGCCAGCTGGCTCAGGAGTCTGGAAATCCTGGGGAACCTCGCCTGGAGTCGTCCACATGGCAGGGTTGCCTTATAACAGCAGACCTGTGGAGCTGTGCCCCCAGACCTGGGGAGCTCTACCACGGGCAGTTGGTTGCCCTGCTAGGGGTGGAAGCCCTGGTAAGGCTGGCTGCCCAGAAGTTGCAGACCTTGGAAATACTGGGGTCCCCACACTCAGGGCAATACCACCATGCAGTGCTTCCAGAGTTTGCAGATGTCTACCAGAACCCCTGGAGTGAGGACAGGCTAACTGGTGAGGCGAATAGCTTGCCCTCCCACTAGGTGAGTAGCCCAGCAGAGCCACCTTCCCAAAGCCGTCGCAAAGGGCACTGCCGCAAAGGAAAGGGGAGCAGAAGTAGTAGAGTCCTTACCTACATGTTACGTTTCCATCCACAACAGTGCCTGCCAGCCATAATCCCACCTTGTAGCTGACCAAGGCCAAGAAGCATCTCCCAGTAGCCCCACAGAGATCCCTTTGAGCCCAGGCATCTGGACTGTGTCCTGGGCTGACAGATGCAGCCTTAGAAATGAAATAGTTCTAGCGCTGCCCCTGGGCGTTATTCCCACAGATGGCAACTTGGTCATCCACCCAGAAAGATTGCGGGCTCTTGTCAACCAAGTGGGAGCTGAGAGTGAATCAGTTCAGGCCACTGTGTCCACAACGAGAACAAAATGCTTGCAGTAAGAATGACCCCGTGACGGTCACCCTAAAAGGTGGGCAGCAAACACTGAGGGATTTTCTCGTCGTCAGTTTTTCAGACCCGGGGAAAGGGAAACTATCATGCTCGTGCCATAAAAATGAATCTCCAATTCTCTGTGAGTAAACATTTTGAAAATGGGGAACTAAATGCCTAGTTTAAGACTTTAATGTTTCAAGCACCGTGATGAAAAATAGCAGCAACATTACCTCCTGTAGAGGCGAGACGGAAATAAATCAGGGAGTAATTTACTTCAAAGGTCTTTGTGTTTACCTCTCCCTGTCTCCTAACTGGGACACCAATCTTACCGACTGAAACCAGGAATGCAGTCAAGGAAAAAATACCTGCAAAATGCTCAAAATAGTCCAAGCGAATATAGAGCCTGATGCATTTGGGATCCATGCATTTCTGACAGCCTTGTATTACATGACAGGCTGGAGGGTTCATTTTCATTTTTGTTTGCATTTCCTCTCTCAGCTGTGCCCAAACTCTAACCACCCCGGCCTCCAATTGCAATTTGCCATGCGCCCATTGGGACACATGCACGTGCAACTGGCCTGACTGGGAGCCCCTTTTCTATTTAATGCAAAGGCACAGCTTAGAGAGAGCCCAGCATGGATCAAGATGGAGCCCTGCATGCTTGAGCCTATAGTCTCTGGAGCAGGAACGAGGGCAGCACAGCAACATCTTACAGATCTGTTGAATGTACTTTGATCCCAACCCCCTTGTCCATGTCTTCTCCCCCTTTATGTTAGAAATAGTCAAACAGAGGATAATAACACTGTATTCAAGAGCAAGAGACTACTTCAGTTAAATTACTTGTCTTTTAGATTCAAGAAAACAACAAGAGAAAATCAAAGCCTGTCTAGGAGAATATGCGTACCATTTCCATGTGTAGTATTCTCCTTGCCCGCATCTACCAACAATTAACAAATAGATTCATTTTGTTGAGATTCTTCCATGGGGATGCTTTTTTTTATAAAAATGACATTTGGAAGAACCTAATTTTTCAACAACACAAAAAGTTGCTCGCAAGAAATATGTGGTCTTTCCTCTGATAGCCGCCACCGACCATACAGAGCGGATGTCTTTCTCTGCAGGACTCAGAAACTTTAAAGATTAAAAATACAGTCTGTACAAAAAAAAAAACCCCAAGGCTTAACAGTGCCGTAGCCAAATGCACCACAAAACAAAGCAAAATTATTGATGAATTCCCTGGAGAATTTGCATTCGCTGCTGAGAGCTATCCCTGCCGGGGTGCACCAATTAATACAGCCGTCTCCCACCTTTCACAACGCAGAATGAAACTCTGTGCATCTGTACTTTAATTTGCAGCCCAATCAATAGTCCTAACTGAGCCAATATCTGGCAGATTTTGTGTTAACCTTCCCACATCCTGAACATGCCAAATCTCTGCATCGGCTCAGAATACTACTTTCCTAACAGCCCATTTCATTTCAAAGGTGGCGTTTTCCCCTATGTTAAAATGCTCACCATTGATGAGAATATTTTTTACAGCTGTTTCACCCCAAAATATAACCCAAGCAGGTGAAAACATATTGAGTATTGTTTAGAAACAGAAATCAATATGCTCCCTGTAACTTCTGCTCTGGCAGGAAGAGTGGTTTTTCCAGCTCCAGGGTGTAGGTGAGGCCATATAGTTTAACGACTATTGTTTCTCAAGTTCCCCGAAATGAAGTTAAAACTTCAAATATATTTCTCAGCGATTCCAGTACAAGTTAACACAATTTTCTGCTGATCAGAAAGCAAAGTTTGATTTATTTATAATGTTTTTAACAAAACAGATTTTTAACCAAAAAGCCAAGGAAAAATAAATGAATTCTGGCTTTATTCTGCTGACTGAGACAGTCTCTCTATCTTTTGTAAGTGTGTGGAGGAAAAGATAGATCTTTAAGTCTCATGAGGTTTCATAGTAATTAATGCAAACCATTTAAATCTGATTCTGAAAGCTGAATGGACTAAACAATGGAAGGTAAATTACTTTTTTGCTGTTTTTCATCTTTTCAATTCCTCAACAAGGGTCAGAGCTGACACGGGGAAGATTAAATAGCATACCGCACAAAACGACTCTTATCACTTGCCTCTCTAGAAAATTTGTTTTCTATATATGTAAAATGTATATAATGCTCTTGACTACAAAGATACATGGGCATCATTACTATGGTTAGGCCATCATGAATGGGAGTGCATCAGGCAATGCTGGGCATTTGTGTGGAGATGGGAACAAGTTATTAAAATACAGTGAAAATATTGGTAGTGGCACACAGCGCAAGATAGATCTCTGCTTTGTTAATGAGGAGATAAAAGTCTCTGAAAGAATCAGGAGAAAAAAGTAAGAGTGGGAAAAAGTTTGGTAGTAGCAAAGCCTTTCAAGAGTGGGCTGTGGCTCCAACGCCAGCTGGGTTCAGCTCTCATGAGGATGGGTCAAATCCTGGCGGAGCTGCACATAGCTGCTTGCTAGAAAATTGGTGCCCAATGGAGGCAACATAGAGCAGTGATTCTCAACCAGAGTGCTGAGGCCACGAGACATGAGGAGCTAAGTGCAGGCTTAGGCTTATCCCCATTGCTCTGCCCCTATCGCCCAGCCCCTCTTCAAGGAGGTAAATACTGTAATAAATGAATTTGTGTATGCAATGGGGTGCTGCTCAATTCACAAAAGCCATGGAGGGTGTCGCAAGTCAAATGAGGGGTGCCTCAAGTCTAAGAAGACTGAGAACCACTGGCATAGAGAATAAAATGCGGCTAATCCCAGCTCCCAAAAAGTTAGGGACAAACTGCTCTGCTGACTTGAATGAGGTAGGACCTACATATGAGCCTAGCCTCCATGCAGAAATGATTCCCACCCATCAAGGGAATCAATACCTCTAATTAAAGTCAGGGAGTGGAGCTAAAGCCAGGGAAAATGCCAGCTGCTGTATTGATGTATCTTAATGTTGCTTTGGCAGTGTGCTTGGGATTTGGGGACCGTTCATATTCAGCAAGTATTTGTTCCTGTAATTCCACAGCCACTCGATAGCGCAGGCCTGTCAGGCTTAGACACGGGGGAGCCGTTATCACTGCTGGCGAGAGGAAACTGCATCCCTGAACCATGGGGCACCCCTTGCTGAAGAGCAGGGCTTGGGGAAGTGCTGTCAGTGCCTTCTGTTCTCCCAGACTGAGCCTGTCCAGATAGAGCAGGTGTCATCCATGCAGGACCTTTAAAATATTTCTAGAGAAGTGGCTTCCACCCTAGCCAGCCATGTCACAACATCAAGGAAAGTGGATTAAGAATATAGTGATGTGCCTTCCTACATTGTTCTAATGCAGTCACTTGCAAGAAATGCCAAATAGACCCACACTCATGCATAGCTCAACCTTAGGAAATGTGAGGGGTCATCTGGGGTGGCTGTATGAAGCCAAAAGGGTGACATGCCTATCAAACAGTCTGCTTGCCAAGAGTGTATAAAAAAATTAGGCAGTAAGCAGTCATTGTAGCGGTTATTTTACTGTTACTCTGGCTGCACGTGCTGTATTTGAAACTTTCTTGTTATCTAGGGGCGTTGGGCGCCTATGCACTAGGCCTGTGCGAAGTGGCTAGTATTCACTTCGGATTCGGCCGATTCGGGGGACAGGGATTCGATTATGTGATTCGAATCACGGTCCTGAATCGATTCGGCCAAATCTCCGAATCTCCGAATCAGCCAGGCCCATCCCCCCAGCCCGGCAATGGCTGCCCCCCCCCACCCCAGCTCCCGACACTTGGAGGAAAAAAAGCCCCAACTCTCCAGGTGCTACTGGATGGGGGGGGGTGATTCCCACTGCCCCCAACTGTCCCATGCTGCATGGGGGGCTCTGCACAAGCCCCGCAACCCACCCCCTGCTCCCCCTGAGTGCAGGGATTTTTTGTTTTGTTTTTTAAGGGCCAGGAGCTAGGCTGGGCAGGGCAGGGCAGAGCAGAGCAGCCATGGTGGGGGGAGTGGGCAAGGGTTGGAGGGGCTGG